>NW_009932251.1:71668-87584 GCF_000696875.1 Nestor notabilis | reverse complement strand
GAGAGAAATGCAATAGCTTGGCTAAGGTAGACAGAGCAAAATACAGAGAATAGTTGCTCCAGGGCTTTGAAACCCCTCAAGGCAAGGATCAGGATACAATTAGCTCATGTCTCTACCTCCAGTCTGAATCAATCTCCGAAATAAAAGTTAAATTAAATTAACTGATCACACGGGCATAAAATTGATCTTCTTCGAAATGTGCATATATATATATATATATATCGTGTATTTTTTTTTCCCGGATTTTTTTTTTTTGGTGGAAAAAACAGTCTCATTCCAGCCTCCAACTTGCTTTTTACTCTCCTCTTGCACAGAAAAGCTGATTTTAATCGTTGTGATTAGTTTTGATGTAACGTTTCCGCGGGCGATTTCTGCAAATGGATGGAGTGTTTCTTTGCCAGAAGAGGGAAAAGCAGCAGATGATGATAATTATAAGGATTGTTGGTTGGTTGTTTCTTTCTTTCTGTCTCTCTCTTTCTTTTTATTTGTATTTAGGTCTGTCTCTTCACTTTCTCGGGCTGACCTGACATTGCCATTGCACTAAGGTCGCATAACTTGTTGATTAGGATCACCTCCCGTTTTGATCGAGGGATACGGGATAATTTGGCAGTGGAGCAACACATTTTCTGTTCCCTTGGCTATATAACTTCCCAAATGACGTGTATAAAAATAAGCACATGGAGACTGCTTTGCCCCAATCAAGTCTGAATCAATGCCTCGGGGTGATACACAAACTCATTTCAAATGTTCAACCATGCAGAATTGCAAAAAGATTGAAGGAGTTGCACTGCATTTTTTTGGGGAAAAAAAATGTATTATTTTAAAAAGAAGCAAAATTAAAAGGAGGGGGGGGGAAGCTATGTAAGCAAATCCAGGAATTTGCCATTTAGGTTCATGTGACCATGGCTCGCAGATGCTACTAACTTTCCTTTTCCAATTATCCAGTTGAAATAGAGCCTTGGCTTTTTCCTTCTTTTCACCCAGGAGTTTGCATCTCCCTTCTCCTGAAGAAAACAAAGCTGGGCATAAACAAATAATTTACAAATCTTATTCTTGATCATTTTTCCCTTATTCTACCATCCTTCACTTCCCACTCCACTGTATATCGCTTTGTGCAATGCTACTGTGTACAGACGCTGCATTAATTTGTTGATGTGGTTGTTAGAGTGGGCTGTTTTGTCACAGCCCCCCTGGGTCACCTCCCATTAGTGTCACATCCTCACAGTACACTTTTGTGAAACGGTATGTTTCTGAGTGCTTCACAGTCCATTAATTCAGAGACTTTGCTGACATTTCTTATGAAAAAGACCAGGCTGTGAGGCCAAAACTGCCCAACAAAGCCCCTGAATAGAACCGGACGTGTCCCGCAAAAACCTACAATTAGCTTTTTATTATATGGTTTTAGTATTTTAAAGAAAGTAATGCAAAATATGACAATCGCCTTTTTTTCCTGAGGCAGTTGCTGCAGCTTAAAGAATGATTAATTCTCTTGTTTAAAAATATGTCCAACCCAACACGTTCCTTTTGTCTTTCCTCTTTAAACGATAAGCGCAATAACGTGGTAGGACTTCTCACATAGCACCATTCTCACATCACACCATTTGCGAATGCTTTGTCACTGAGAGCACGAAAACATTAGATTAACCAGGAATGACTGTTAGAATCGAAAAGGAAAAACTTTAAGTAACCACATACTTAAATGCCCCAAGAAACATTCAACATGCCTTTGTCTTCAAATTTTATTTTTAGTATTCTTCCAAAAACTGGGAGCACACAAGAGGAAAACCTCCCCTCAACCACTTGTGTCTTCCCAAACTAGGTTTACGTGGAGCAGGGTCACTGCAACCCTCACTAATGTTACACAACTTTAGCAACGGAGTCATTTTTAAGTACTTAGATCTGGTTTAATAACTTCAAGATTGTCATAGTTTGTCAATTAAACCACAGTAAATAAAAAAAACCCCAGTTTTCTGTCCAGATGAATCAGAGTTCACAAAGTTCAGTAGACCTTGGTCTTGAATTAACTATTTCTGTCTTACAGTGTTTCACCACAAAAAAATTTGATGGGTCTTTGTATGTGACTACTTTAAATGCTTCACTGCCCTTCTCTTCCCAGTAAATAAATACAGCAATGCCAGCAGCCTGGCAGCCTGGCACTCATTAGCTACCTGCATAAGACAGGGAGTAAAAATCAGTAAAGGAACAAATTTTAATTTCAAGGTAGCAAGTGGCCATTATGGAGAAAGGTGAAGAAAAATAGCAGTGTAGCATCCTTTAAAAATGTAGAAAATATCCTTGTGCTGTTATTTTACCTGCAGCAAAGAGTTTATCAAATGATGCCAGAACTAGATAAGAAAAATGCGTATTTTCCTAAGAAGTAAGAAAATGTATTTATTATCTTAAGAAGGCTCATTTGGTAAAATTTTCATCTCCGATTCAGAAAACCAGAGGCTTAAGTCTCACATCACATTCATGGGATAGGGGAAATGCCCACTGGGGTAGCAGCAAACCGTTTTGGATAGGTATTGGTGTCTCCATTTGTCCCCCTGTAATACAGCGATGGGACTGCAGCCTGGTCCTTCCCTATACATGGTGGTCAAAAATATAAACTCACATGACTAAAATGGAGGTGTTCTCAAGGAAGTCGGTGTTAACTGCTACGCTGAAGTACAGTCTGCATGTCTTTTCACATACAAATGAAACTTCTCCATAGTACTTCCCCAGGAGAGGAAAGACCCTGGCTTTGGTTATTCTTCCTTCTCTCGGCTTTCAGCATCTGCTGCCTTAACTCAGGCCTGAATTTACAACTGGTGTAGCATTTTTGACATCAGTAACGTTCACAAGATAAAACCTGCCACATATATCTAAATAAGTCAGCAAGGTTTACCTTTATTAACTGCTTGGAGGTAATTCGCATACAAAGGAGCACATATTAAACCAAATTCTGTTCTCTTTTACTTGGAGTTATCTTTTTTTAAACAGGTTTACATAAAACTACATTGTGCTTGTGCATTATGAATATTTTACTGATGCTGAATTCAACTGTAATGAGCTCAAACTGAGCTCAATATTTGATTTCTGAATTTTTTCCTCAAATCATCACCTGTTCACAATTAGCCTCTGGAAAACTATAGTAGTTTTTTCTGTATCATTGTCAATGTTAACAGTTTGGAAAATTGCAGCTTTTGAAGAGGCAGGTTTTCCAGCGGCTGCAGATCGTATGTGTCCACCTGCTAAAGGGCATTATTTCTGATGTAGCTGTAATCCTGTCTGGAAACAAGCACAGGGGCTCTTCTCAGGAAGGCCCTCGTGCCAGCTTGACCTTCTTTTGAAAGTTCCCTCCTGCAGTCCATAGGCTTGGAATGTGCTGAAATCTTGTTTCGAAGATATTAAGATCAGCTTGGTGTAGCAATAAAAGGTAGCAACAGTTGCTTACATTAGTATTTTGTCAGTGGCTGGGGTTTTTTTTTTAGACAAATAGAAAGGATTTTATGTTGCGTTCAAAGGGGGAGTTTTATGAACACTGTTTCTCCAGATTTGTTTTCCCCAAGGAGCGTTAAAAATAATGTATTTTTTTCTTTATTACCAGTAACATTTTGATGCAGCATTTGAAGAAACTAATTTTGTTATTTAGCTGTCAAACGGACTGAACAGTGCAAACCACAACAAACAGTGAAGTAACCTAAGCAGTAGCATCCTTTCCGCATTTGTGAAAATAAAAGGGAATCAAGCCACAGATCTACTATAAGAAGGTGACTGAACCAATGAAGCAACAAGTGCTTCTACCGTGTTTCTAAGTAGTCGTTACATACTGCTTGCATGTTTGTATGCCATGCCCTTTTGCTCTTGGTTAAAAAACATAAGCTGAAAAAAAAGTATTTCCACATCTCACTACAATTCCTACTTGTGGGGTTGTTTCTGTGTTAGGCAATGCAAATGCATAGAGAAACAGTAGTGGTGGATTTCCATGTGGATCCCTTAGCTCTGTCCTCAGCTGCACAGATATGACCATTCTTCCTGCCAATCACTGTTAGAGGAGATGATGTCTCCCGCTGCCTCACAGCTCCAAAATCTCTTGAACTCTGAGCTCACTCAGTTATCTGCTGCTGAGAATAAGACCAGAGTTTGTAGATAGCTCTTTTGAGAAGAAAAAGTATCAGTGGAGTGGGACATGCAGCTCATTTATATTGATGAGAACTCCCAGAGTGAACTAGGTTCTTCTCCAGAAACATCAATTTTTAGTGTACCAAAATCTGCTGGGAGTTTCTGGGCCCCTTGTGAAGATATGGATAATTTTACAGACTGTCTGGGTAGTTTCACAGAAAGCCTCTCTTCAGGTTTTTGGGGTTCTTCTGTGGGTGTCTTTCAGGAGCCTCAGGACCAGCAATGGGAGCTTGAGATGTTAAGACCTCTAGCAAATCATGACACTTGTGGATAGGTAAAAAAAGAAGGTCTTAGAAGACTGCCTTTGAGCGTGCAGCATTGAAAATGTGAATTCTGGTGTCACTGCCCTCTATCTGTCTATGCATTTATAATGAACTTTGGGAAATTCTATGGATCTCTGATGTTCGCTGCTTCCCACTTCCCTCCACAGTTATTCCTTCCCCTGAGAAGCAGTTCTTCTGCTTGCTCAGCGATTGCAGACACTTTCTGAGGGACACAACAGGATAGTACCACACTAGCTTTGTTACCTGCCTTCAGACATTTGTTGCACAGAAAACCTGTCTGTGCTGCAAAACAGGTGAGAAAGGACCCATTCTGTACAAGCTATGAAGGCAGAGAGCAAATCAGAGTTCACCTCTGTTCCTGCTATCTTTTGCTTTGGCTATATTTCTCCTATGCACATCTGAAACCTCTCTTCCCACAGCAAGCCAGATGTTTTATTTGAATTAAGTCAGTACGCTTTGCAAAAGGACTAATGCACCCTTATGGTCACTGTAAGCTTTTCTGAGCTGGATCATGTGAAATACCAGCATGGATGAATATGGAAGAAACTTCAGTTGATCTAACCATTCAGATAAAATGTGCAGAATTCAGGGCATAACTGATAATGTACCTCAAGAGATTGTACAAATTGCTCTAAGATCACTTCAGTTTAACTGCTCAACTCATTGTAATTAAAGACTAGACTGAGGAAAAGAGGGTAAAATGTGAGCGTGTGTATGTGTGTGTATGTTGGGGGTGAAGGGAAATTGGTAAGGAGAAAAATAACTTGGTTTTGCTGTTTTATATTCCAGTACCCTGTAACAAAACCCATGGTTTCTAGAGGTGGTACAACCTACCTCAGTCTCAGTTCATCTAGTCCAGGACCACTCAGTTCTACTTCATGGTTCTACTGCCTGAGCCAAAACTGCTCACAGGAAGCCCTGTAATACAACGGAGGTACCTTCAGGGCACCATAGAAATTTATGTTAGTGTATCTCTTTGTGCATCCTTTGGGTGTCAGAATCTCTTTGCTTTCCTACCTATAAAAATTATTCCCTGAGCACACCTATATACACATAAAGACGAGTGAGGCATTTGGTGTTAAATAACAAAACACACCAACAACCTTCCCTCCTGGGTTTTTAGCATTACTCAACTGTACCATGAGTTTTCAGAGAGAAAATGGACATTGATGCTACAGTACTGTCTCTCAATATATCTGTATTTTGAAACACACTCTTCCAGAAAGTGTGAGATACTAGCATAATAGGGTAATACATCGAGATAGTTATTTGAAGTATGAATTTCCATGCAATAAACCATCCTATTCAATTGAGGAGATATTTCAGAGGGATACGCAATACAGCTACAAGAGAAAACTCAGGCTGCAAAATCTGGATTTGCATCTGTGTTTTGAACAGCCTGAAGTCTGGAAGTGTGTATATTGGTCTGGGATTGTCAAACAGCTGATCTGGATGAAGGCAGGAGCAGATTATAGAATTTGAACAGGGCTGTTCCAAGGTTTTAGACTTACAAATACTGACTGTAATGAGTGATCTGCAGTTTTTGCAACCAGACTGATTTTCTAGACTCATGGAGCAAGTGTTTCTTTTAAAATGGGTGTTTGAAAGAGACACCCACTACCTTTCTGCTAAAGAAGCAGCAACTGTCTGGAACATTCCCTTCCCAAAACAAAAGTGTATTATAGTTTGTGTTGTATTTCTGTGTGACAGAAATTACTCTATGCTTTCAGTGCTGTGCATGAGCTTTGAAAAACTGATGTTGCTAGCATCTCCTTGCTCTCTGTAGAAACAGGAATCTGTGAAAAGCAGCTGTACTTTTCTGTTTGGAATAATTTGGAGAAATCCACTTTTAAATCACTGCAGTTTTCCTCCCTAGTCACTCTCTGAAAAACAGTATTTTTTCACCTCATACCAGTTTTGTATCACTGTCGATTCCCAGGTTTGCAAGGAACTATAAAAGCTGGGCTACTCTGGACATACTTGGTGGCTGGGTTTATGTAAATCAGGAAAGGTACATAGATGTTAAGCTTTGTTCTTGGTTCCATATGTAGAGTATATATCACAGCTGCAGTTATTTTGTGGTTTAATAAGGTTCCAGTGTCTTGTTTCATGAAAGAAACTTGTGGACACTGAGCAGTGATAGACAACAGTAGGTTTTTGGGTGGTGATAACAGTCAGCAGTATGAACCTTCCGGCCTCATCGTAGTTCTTATTTGTTCATCTCCTGGTCAAAAATAGTGGTTTGCCAGAAGCTCATCAGTATTTTAATCCATGTCCTGATGTTCCTGTCACAGCTGCTAGGGGGACATGAAGACACCTACAAGTTTAAAGAGGATTTTGGTTGACTGCCGGTGAAAATAGACACAGTCATCTCCTAAGGCAGAGGCTGGAAATGTCTGCTAGGGAAAAATGCCCATCTGCAAAACTCTCCTCTCATGCCACAGACACGGAAAATGGCTCTGCCAGTTCATGCAAAGGCAATACTCCCACAAATACCTCCAGGCAACCTTTCTCCATCCTGAACAGCATAAGACAGATGTTGAGAGAAGTCCTACCTTTTCAGCCAATCTCCTGCTAGCCTGCTTTAGGTTTTGCTGTGGTATTTCTTCCAGTCTTCAGTCTTCTTGTGAGTGCCTAAACCATGGAATGTATATGGTAAAGGGGAGACCCTAGAAAAGAAAGGACATGATGATCATCGAATATAAATCCAAAGACAGTTCAAGGAAGGTGGCATGAAAAAGGCACCTCACAAGCCCATAGCTGGCAAGAAAATGTTGCTGCCAAAGCCACGTCTATGTAGGAACACTCCCCTGACAGATATAATAGCGAATAGTGCTGCCAAAGAGTCAGTGGCTTGATATTGCTGGCATAGTTGTTGGTGCAAAGAAAGGAATAGGGCTCTGTGACAAGGCAATTGATTTTCTTCTCCTCTCTCTGCAACTATACTACCTGTGTATAAAAATAGCTATTCCAAAGTGAAAAACGACTACTGCGGATGCACTCACACTGGCAAACCTGGCTTATCCCTCTGTGTCCTGCACCTCTCTTCCCCAGCAGAAGATGCAGGTTTTTGCTATTGCAGCAGCAGCTGCCTTTGCTCTCCTGACAGAGAAAAGCAGTTTACAAAATGATTGGGAAATGTTACAAATACTGAGAAAATATTCCTTTGCCTGGGGATTTGATGCCACTTATCAATGGCTTGGCTGTGATACTGTCTCTCTTGATTTCTCTCTTAAAGAACGACGTTCTCAATTTACCTTTTCAACTCAGTGGTCAGCTAGCCTAGCACAGGAGTAAACCTTTCTCAGTTATTTCTCTGTGCTATCATACAGATAGGCATGGAAACATACTGGTGTGACTGTGCAGCAAAGTCAAGCCAAACTTAAATCAAAGAAAATCTATGAGGTCACAGAGAGAACTGTGCCAATGTTTGTATTATCTTATATTCATCTAAGACAATTTTCACTTGATCATAAGTCATCCCCAAATTCAGGATACACCAATGCTTTTTTATTCATCACAGGCTTCTCACAATCCTTTTCAACTGCAAGGGACGATAAGTACTGTCAGCTAGTGTCACTCACTCCCTGTTTGTTTTCCTCTGCCAGATCACTAGTGCAAACACTTGTTGAGAGGGGTGTCAGTGTCCCCTTTGGGAACACTCCATTCTCCCTCCTTTCTTACCAGCACCTACAGCCCCAAACCTAAAGGATGTCAAACAGCCCTGGGGAGATCCTGGACTCCTTTAGCTACAGGAGGGAAGTTGCTGTGTGCAGCCTTTTTCAGGAGCAAGCTGAACTAAACCAGGTGTAGTCAGTGTCAAGGCTGGTTTCATTTTTCTCCTGGTATTTATTTTCTGTAGCATGCCTTAGAATTTATTGGTCATGACTTCCCAAGAAGCTGAGTGTCCCTGCTTCCGTAGGAGAATCGGGTCAATACTCTTTCAGCTGCCTTACAAACATTGTCTAACTAATCCATGCAATACCCCCCAAGATAGGAAAACGAGGCAGAGAGATTATATGACTTGCCCAGAGCCACAGAAGGAATAAGAGTCAGGCTTATTATGTACAGGGCATATAGATCAAAGGAAATACAATGAAAACTCAGGAGTTCCTGTCTTCCAGTCTGCTTTTTACAACAGAGAACAACAGCTTTTCTACAGTACAGCTTTTACAGGATTTTTTTAGTATAGGATTTTGTCAAAAGCTTGAAGGAAATTCAAATAAATCATCTTAGCTATCCTATATTGGTGCAGATGACTTAGGTTTGTGAAAGGAACTTGCACACTTGCCAGCTTTCAGTAGAGAAATGACGTCTTAAGAGCACAAAGGCACAATCTCTTTCTCAAGTGAAGTTAATATAAAAGCTTCCCTCTACAGCCTTAGCTATGTAGCTGCAGGATTTTTTTTTTTCTTTACGTACATGTTTTAAATCTTCTATTCTTAACTAATTTAGTTGCAAAACTTTACTAACTGGAAGATTTAAGTTGAAAAATTCCTTGTACTGAAAGCTTGTTTTTTTTAATCATATCCCTTCAGGGAATAAGGGACTTGCAAATAGATGTGTGCCACACACCACCGTTCTGGAGTTTTCAGAGTTATTTGGTGCAGTTCAGTGATTTTGTATGTCCCAAGAAAAAATAATTTTCATGCCAACTGTACTTCTTGCCAAAATGAAGCCAATAACAAAGTTTCTATAGATATAAATACCCCAGGTTTGTACTCATTTATATTTTGATCTCTAAATACGTTTTGCCATGGGGATCATATCACACAGTCAAAGTGTAAACTTGTGAAAGCAAACATACTGCAATTTCATTATTCATATTACTTTTATTACTAGTAACAAATATGTTGTGTTGTATTTTTTCAGGCTTTAAACATTACAGGAACTCCTTTGCAGGAGTAGTAGCACTGAGTACTCTTTCTCATATATCTGTATGTGTGCAAATACACAGATATATCCCTACCTATCTGTGAGAAACAAAGCTATGCCCAAACCCCTTACTTCCACATTTCCTAATTTTCAAATGATGAGCTATACAATCAATGCTCTATTCAGAATGGCTTTCTCCTACTGTTTCCTAAAATAATGTCTTTTTTAGAGAAAAATGGGAAAATCAGAGAGACTTCTGGGCAGAGTGTGGAAAGAATTGCAGGATGATATGCAAATGCCATACTCTGAAATTGCTGGGTTGGATCACAGACTGCCTGAAGGCTCTCTCAAGGTCCAGGTGCCTGTACCCCTGCTCAGCCATCGGGTGTTTCTGGGTGACTGCAGATGGCAGCCATCCCTGTGTGCAATGAGATCTCCAGTCATGGGAGGTGACCTCTTTCCTAGCTTCCATTCAGAGACTATCTCATCTTCTCAAAGGGTGTTTTCTTAATCTGACTTGCTGGATTCTGCCATGTAATGGTATTTCACTACTTTTTACTGTTTCTGCTTTGTATGGGAGTATTCCAACCAGCTCCTCCTTGGAGACACTGCTCATAGTAGCAGTAAGTTCCTTCACTGGTTTTAAGAGGTTTATTCTGCCCTTCAGCCTGCTTATTCCTTTGCACTCTTGAAATTTACACTCAGAAGTTTTTATTCAGACACTCTTTTCTGAAATCATATTGTCAGTGGTCTGACTAAATCACTGAAAATTTACTCCTCAATTCCTGTACCAAGTCACTGAACTATCTAAACACTTATGCAGAAACTTAAGTCTTATTAAGTGCAATGATACTAAAGCACATGTTTAAATGCTTTGATGAATTGAGGCCTAAAACCTTTGTATTGTTATTACACTAGATTAAGCCAGCAATTAAAATTTGTTGTTTGGAAAAATGAGTTATTTCTTACATTATTTTTAGGATGAGCATTCATTTGAGCATACTTGCTACCATATGACTTGACAGAAGTGCATGTTACGTTCCCCCAGCACACAGTAAAAATGAACAGCAGCAAAAGGGAAAACTCTTGCTTATGGGGATGCTGCTGTTTCCAGAATGTCTGGATCATGAGGTTTTGGAAAACCATCTCTCCCAGCCAGTCATGTATGAACAGGCAAAATAAGCTGGGAGTAGGTAAAATAGTTGCTGTGACTGCTGTATTGAATTTTGTAGGTAATTCTGTACCAGATTACCTTTGACTGTATAGAAAGCATTCTTCCCGATGTCACTTGCCATATCATTTGAACATGAGGTTTGTAACTTATCTAGATTCATAAATCTCTTAGCTGTGGTGTTTAAATAATCACAAACCCTTCCTGGTAGGTTTTTTTGGTTGGTTGTTCTTTTCCAGTTTCTTAGTGCCTGGTTATACCCTGTGCATTCACAGGACAAGTGCCTAAACTCTCCAGTTTTATTTTGCTGAGGTTCATTTCAGGCTTGAGAGGAATTCAAAAGGCATGTGACGCTGTGCTGCCCTGGGCACATTTTGGCAAGTATTGGCACAATTTCCAGGACTCCTGGGGACTGCATATCCCCTATAGACCTGGGCAGGCCTTTCACGCCTCTCCACCTCACTGGGATGGGAGGTTAGCTGCCTCACCTTGTTTCCTCATCACGTAATTCTTTGCTTTTCTGCCATGCTTCCTATCTGGAGAGTTCAATTTTTTTCATCATTTAACTGAGTATCCTGAGCAATACTTGTTGCCTCCTTATATTTACCTCCTTTGTTGCTGACAAATGACATGAGCTGAAAACAACCAAGAGGTGGACAAATAGATCTGAATGATGTAGATAAGGAGAGTAAGACAGGTAGGTATGAAAAAGAAAATTTTGCTTGTTTTGGATGAATTTAATCAACACCTCTTGTTGTGCCTTTTGATTTGTTACACTGATGCCAACTCCTTTAAGAGAGAACAGAGAGAAGCACTTATGCCCAGCTGACTTCAGCAGTGATTTGTTTACTAAGTTGGCAATACCTTTATTTTTGGATAACATTTCCATTGTAAATCAGATTAATGCACCCAGTGTGAACGTGTAAGCATTACTTCTTTTCTCAGTCTCTCACTGTAACAGCGGCACTGATGACATCTTCCAGGAACCAACAAAATCATTGTGAACTCACTGTGAAGATTCACATGGCAAAGAGATAACACAGTGAAAGAGACAGCAACATCAGCTGAACTCGAGGCCAGTGTATGTCTACGGACACTTTGCTTCCATGGAAATGTATAAATAGTGGTAAGACGATTTTATTTTGTAAGATGTCAAAAATAGAAGTAAAGCTACCTGGTAAATGCTGCAGGGTAATAGCAAGCGCAGGATAGTCCTGCAGGATGGAATAGCCTCACGTCAATGACAGCACAAGGTTATCAGCACCATCAGATGTCACTAAGCACCAGCATAATCAAGCCAAGAAAGAAGGGATTTTTCTCCTGGTGTAAGAAAACAGCTCAGCATGCATTGTGGAAGCTTGCCCCTGTCAGGTCCTTGCCGCTTTTGACTGGCCGTTTGCCTCATCATCTCAGATATTAAGGTTCAAATATGAGTTCTCTTTTGAGAGTGACCCTGTGAAACAACAAGGAGAAACTCGAGAGGCGCAATTATCTCACTGGCCAGGGACTACAGCATCTCACTTTAGAACAGAACAGCAAGAGAAACCAGTTTGAAAGTAAAATTTTGGAAACGCAGAAAAATGCAGTTAATATAAGCATTGGTCTGATTTGAACCAAAATATTTGTTCCAAGGGTTTAAAATCATTTAATCTAATCCTGCTTGAATTCTTAGTGTCATCTTTTATGTTTTTAGCACTGGGCTAGATGAAGTAGCTCACAACAAAGTAAATCAAAAGTGTTATAAAATTATGGAGTAATAAGCTGCTTCTGCTCTTCTGCACCAAAATCTCACGAGGCATCAGGCACCCTCTGTAAATGAATCATTTATCATGGAGCTTGCTCGTACTTTCATTTTTGGCATCTTAATAAGTAAAATTAATTTAACATTATTTACACAGAAACAATGTAAATTAAATGATGTGGGCTGATTTACTTCATCTGAAGATCTGGCCCGTTATTATTTGTGTTAAAATAAATCAATGTGGAAAGAATCCTCACAATTCTTGTGATTGCCCCAAATGAACTTAAATTATGACAGATGTGTGTGAGAGGAATTACAGAAGAAAGGGAGAATAAGCATCTGATACCTAGTCATCTCCCTTCCCCCATCCCAGCTATACTTAACATTACTTCTTCTAGCAGATGCAATATTAAAAATCCCCCCAAACAGCCTGCCCAGTGGAATTTACTGTACCGCGACTGTATAGTTTTATAGTGGAATCTACAATGTGATCATAAACCAGCCTTGTTGTGTCCTAAATTTTATGGCACAAAGATTGCTTGGAGGAATAACCCCTTTTGTTTGGCACATTGGAGCCCAGATTGCCATGACTGTGGCTCATGTTTTGTTCATGTGTATACATATGTATATATTTTCACTTTCCACTCTTTCATTTCTCTTGGAGCACTGAGGCTTGTGCATTTGCTAGTTTTAAATTTCTGCAGCAGGAGAGCTGTGGAATTTGCTTTTTATTCTTTGTTTTGTTTGTTTGTTTGTTCCCTGAACTCTTCTTGCAGTTTAACAAGTCAAATACAAAACACGGGGGGAATAAACATCCACATGATGGTACTGTGCGTGATATTGCATCATTGATTGGATATACTGCATTGGAACATCACACAAAAGAGCCTGTAACAAAAAAAATTCAGTTGCCTGGAGCTTTGAGCTTTCAAATTAGGCTAAAGAGGTTCCCCCGATAACCAGCAGTGTTGAAGCTTTCAGTATTATTTAGCTGCCCAGGCATCAGTTATGATTTTCAGTTACAAGGGCCCAGCAACCTATCACACCGTTAAGGTAACCCACCTGCCCACTCAATACTCTGGGATCAAAAAGCCTATCTAAAAATCTTCAGTTTACCAAGCATAACTGAGAGCAAATGTGACTCTCCCTTCTTCAACACTATCTCTGTCTGTGCAGCCTATTTTGCATCAAAAGATCCATTTGAAAGTAGAGATCCCTTAGAGCTAAATATTCTAAACTGACAGAAGAATTTCTAGTGGCACACCAGCCTAGAGCCATATTTTTATGAGGACATCACTTTCTATTTCTAAGCTTCAGTATACACTCATGCTTCCTCGTTGCCAGGAGCCATGCCACATCAAGTTGCCTCCTCCCAGCTTTTATGTTTTTTTAATGGAGTCTGGTTTTCTGCCTAACTTATGGATCTCTCCCTGACAAATTGTCAGACACCTATGTCACTAGAATGGTGCAAGCCAGAATGGACATCGTAGGTGTCATTAAAAAACATGTGGGACACCCATTTGTAAATCTGATTATTCTTGAAAGTTGGGAGGGATTAATAAAAAAAAACCCCACAGTAAAAACCACATCAAAAAGAAACAATACGCAGTATTTAGTCCTTAAATGTAAGATACGGACTAGCAATAGACAAGAGCTTTAAGTTCATGGGCTCGATCCTGTACTGCTTGCAACTTCCCAGCACTGCCGTGAAGGGGAGCTGTGCTGGACCCTTGGCACCAGCATTGTTTTGCACGACTGCCCTTGGGTTGCAGTCTCTTTATACACCTTATTCAGCACTAAGCAGTCTGCTTGCACTTAAATAAACTGCAGTCACTTTGGTGTCTGGTTAGAGACTGACAGATCACACTGCTGGGTCTAAAGAAACAATAATGGACCTTCCCCGATTTTGTACCATGGGAAAACACTGCTTTTACAGTAATGAAGTTCATTTTTTTTTAATTCTTGATGAAAAGGTGTCATAGTTTATCTTCTCCCTCACAGTGCTGGGGAGTTTAGCACTTGCTAAAATATTCCAGAGGACTAGCACAGGATTTCAGTCCTAAAAATTCTGCATCCATCAAAGAAGGTAGGAATTTTTATGTTAAAAGAAGAAAGATGTGCTGTTATAAGTCAGCAACTTAAATGCCTTTATCTATACAGCCTGCAAGACATCTGCAGTACATTCAGCAATTAAATATGCCCCTAGCTGAACAATAATGTTGCTGCTTGGTCTGCATATAAATTAGAGTGAGTTAAGGGTGGGTTTTCAAGCTGGGCTCTGTTGTTCTCAATATCCTGTGCCATCAGCTGCCCTTGGAAATACCCAGGAGTCTGCAAAGGGCACTTGTAATGGTCCCAGCTCCCAGCCACACACCTCTTTCCCCCTCACACCAATAAAACAGAACACAGATCCTTCAAAGGGGGACAGGTACTAATCATACATCATCTTAGCTTAGGTTGTGTCTCAGCCTGACAAAATATGCCTGTCTGGGAGGGGCAGAGGAAGAAGAAAGAGGGCATGGAGCTTTTCACCTCCATCTGCCTGCTCCACATGACTACCAACCCAGTCTGGGAGTGCCTGGAGAATCTTGCCTCCCACCCCAGCACCAGGGTTTTTCCAGAGGTGCCACCATGCGTGGAGGTTGTTTTGTAGGCTGCTGAACTCACTGCAGCTTCCCCTGCTTGGCAATTTTGGCAGAAGGGCCAACAGACGTATGTTCTTCCCCCAGCAAATGGCTTGTCCAGCTCTGGTTTGGACCTCCCAAGCATGTGTATGGGTGCACACTAGAAGGGCCGGAGAAAGCTGGCCAGAGAGATGCTTCTTTTCTTCCACTGCATCATTTCTGAGGGTGACTAGAGGATGTTGACACACCCAGCTATTTTATTATAAATGTATATTTTCTCTAGTGCCTTTCATGCAAGGATCCCACAATATTTTAAAGATGTTAATGTGTTTCATGAAGCTGCTGTATTGCTCTAGACAGACAATCTGGGAAAGGAACTATATATAGGTGCCCACTAACACATTTAGCAGCAACAACTCCAGTTGCTCAAGGGATAAAAGCCCTTACTCTGGTTGCTGGCCCCTCTCCTCTGCCCGAAGTCACCCCTTGCAGAAGCAGAGGTGGTGAGACAGATGCCTGTCCATGCCTCCCTGGCTCTTGTGGGGGCTAGTGCAATGGTGCGCATCCATGCTCCCCCAGGGAAGCACAGGGAGGTGGAGCAGGGAGGACACTGGCACATGGGGCTTTCTGTGCCTGTGCTCAGAGGCAGGGACAGTGAGCCTGGGTGGAGATGTGGGGACACTGACATCTGCAATTGCAGGGATGAGATTTGCCAGAGCTCATCTTTCAGGACCCCAAGGCATAAACTTCTGTGAAGACTTACACCTTCCTTATGACTGTAGCACCTCTTTGCTTACATTAAATTGCCTTGAGATTAAAAACAAGCTTTGCCTGTTGGGGCTTATCCTCCCACAGAGCAGCAAAGGCCACATCTGTATCTGAGAAAGAGAAACAGTGACTGGCTCATTGCTCGCAGTAGTAAGTTTGTGTGGATAACCTGGAGAGCACAAGAAAACACATAGCTATGTGGCACAGCACCTTGCATGTTGAGTGGGCTCAGGCACGTGTGGTTTTATAGCAAAAAATCCAGTTGGAGCTCTGTTTTCTGTGCAGAGCT
>NW_009932251.1:67892-71637 GCF_000696875.1 Nestor notabilis | reverse complement strand
CAGCAGGAAAGAGCTACTTATTCTGTGCCTTGAATCTAATTTTAACAGCACCTCTCTTTATAAGCACTACAGAGTATCTGTTTTCTTTCAGCAATGTTATGGTGACAAACATCCTATACCTCTTTCTTTGTCAGCATTTTATTTTCATTCTGTTTTTTTGGCTATTTGAAAAAACACTCTGAATTTAGCCTGCTAACAAACAGCAATTGGTATGTTAGAGGTGATATAATGGGATAAAGGGACTTACAGTATGCACGGTAACAGCCCTGCATGTCTTGGTAACCATATAAGCCTCTGGGTGAAAGGTACAGAAATATCCAGAAGCAGTAAATATAGTAAGGTATGCATAGGGCAACTGCAGACCATTAGCAAGGGACCCATAATGGAACATTGCCATCTTTAAAGGCATTTTTGTTTCTACAATTTTTATGATAGTTTTATGGCAATTATGTAACTACTGTACTTCACTGCTTCACAGTGATTCCTTTTTATCTCCTGAGATTATTCCAGGATGTTAGGTGTAACATATGGATAGAAGAGCAATCATTGCATAGCAAGCTACACATAAAAGAGTCATATAATCAATTGCTCTGATGTCATAAAAGTCACAGTCCACTGATCTGATGTCACCATGATAGATTGGGACTTTGAATGCTGCATTTATGGTGTTTGAAAAAAGGGGGAAAGGTGGTTATGTCAAAACACATGCCATTCTTAATGTGGCATTAACAGAGCTAAATGGGATGCAATGATATTTATTTATTTGACCACAGAAGTGTGATCCAAGTTCAGTGTTAACGGCATAAATTTCACTAATTCTGTGTGCTTTCAGAAACCGGTGAGTGAGAGCCAGGAGCAAGGACTATTTACTCCAGCTGAGGATCTCCTCCAATGTTTTAATTAATAATAAAGGAACTAAGGGCTCAGTCATGACTTTGCCCCAGGTCAGGGGCAGCACATGGCTGCACTATCCAAGGAGCAGCCTGTGAGGCTGTGGCTGGTGGTGTTGCAGTCTGCTCCTGCTTCCTACATGATTTGGCAAAGGAAATCCACACCCAATTTGCCCTTCCCTTGCTTGCAGTAGCCAGCATGTGAGGAGAGAAAGAGAAGCGGGGGCTGGTATAAAGGTCTGCAAGTATTGTCATGGACAGAGCTGAATGGACCCACAGCAGTCATGGAGAGGTGGTTGTCCTCCCTTCGCTGTTGTCCACAGCCAGGGAAAGCTGTTTGAAGGTGAATATATCATGGCCTAAGCTTCCAAGTGAGACATTGCAAGATGAGTCATGTGGGGCCATAAGGTTCAAGGCATCCACAGGTCACATACTGTCAGGATCTAGGACTAGAAAACCGCTCTGTTTCAGTTTTTACTCTCCTGAGGCAATAGGGCCCTTGGAGGGACGTGGGCTGGAACCATTTTCATGGTTGCTATGTTGTGAGGAGAGGGAGTATATTACTTTTTCAAGGGAGAGGCTTGAAGCTGTCATTTCCCATCCTGGCAGTCAGCCACAGCCCTCTACTGAAACGTATCAGGTGGCTGTTTCTGCTCTAACTTTTATCAGACTGGTCTTTGAAAGTGACACTGACAGGTTTTTGAGTCTGTGCGCTCTGGGGACATGGACATGTGCATGGCTAGGAGCAGGCTGTGGGTCGCAGAAACTGCCCTGGACCTGCAGGACTTGGTTTAATTTTGACTCATGTTAAGAAGATTTTCTTTACAACCTAGAGAACTGCAGAAATGAAGTTACTCTTTAGCAAATACCACAGCCATGATATCACCACCTACATGTGTGTTATGCATAAGAGCACCACTATCTCAGTTTGCGATAGGCATTTGAGTTTTTGTATCTGGAAAAAACCCATTGTGAGTCATTCCCATGCAACAATCTTGCTCACCTTGGCTGCACTTAGAAGATGATCCTTGTCACATTGCCAGACCATGACATTGTCACTCTTCTGCCAGAGCCGCTCTTAGCTCCCTTCTCCCTCCCCTCCCCTGCTCTCCACCCTCTGCTTTACTTTCACTTCTTTGCCCATAATGTCCCCTCAGCCTAAAGTGTCCCTCTTGGCTCAGCAGAAGTGAACACAGTGCCCTTAGAAGCATTTCAGGCAGGCTTTCCAGGGCATATCAGCCCAGTGCTGGAGAGAACGCCAGGCGTCCCCTCCACAGTGGGATGGCGTGTGGTCCCGCTTAATGCCCAGCACCTGCCAGCCTGGGAACAGGAGATCTCACTCCAGAGCGGGATCCTTTGACTTCACTTCAAAACCTATGGTGGGATCCCTGGACAAAAGCAAAGTGGTTTGTCTTTGTGTTCTGGCACTGTGAATCCTCTGAGGCTCTGGAGCAGGGCTTTCACTGCTACCAGAACCCCCTGACAGAACCACTGCCCTGTGCTGCTTTGCATCTTCCTGTTACCCAGCATATTTTCTCTTCCTTGGAGGCAAAGTTGAAAAAGAAGCCAAGGGATCCATTCCAAATATCTATACTAGTGCATATTTTTTTCACCATCATTTTAAAAGTATCATACAGTCCCCTTCCTTCATGTTGAAAGCAGAGTAAGAAAACTCCAATTTCATGCCCTCAGGCCTGAATAAAAGAATAAAAACAACACAACATTTGCATCTGTTTAACAAGCTCTGTTCTAGAAGTCTCCATACAGGGAAAAATAATGGGGGGAAAAGCCCCATCACTCCAGGCTAAATGGAGCAGTTCAGATAGCACTGTGGCAAGGAAAGGCAGAGAAAAAAATTATTGTCATAAATGACCTAAGAATTCATGGCCTTATGATTGCAAACACAAAGTCTAAAAAGGTTACATTCTCTTGCTTCTCTGCCTACCCCCGATATCAATGAACATCAGCTAAAGGTGGCTGAAGAACCAATTTCATGCATCTACTGTAGAAGGAAATGAACTGAGCCAAGGGCAAAAATAAAATTATACAAATGTTATTATAGACTAGCCTGCTTCTGTCCTAGTTTAATTCAAATTTCAGTGCTGCAGGCTTTGCTGCCGGCAGTAGCCTTCCTGAATAAATCAACATTTGCTTACATCTAAATTATTAGAGAAACATGTGACTTTGTTTATTGTATAAATTATACGCAAGGTTAAAGCATTAACTGTTCAACGGGCTTTGTGCAGCCACACAATCGCTCTGACACACCCCCCCCCCCCCGACCTTTCTCCCCCAAACACCATTCTGAGGATGAGCCATCCAGGGAGGGCTCAGTGGGGGCTGCCTGGCAGGAGTGCAGCTAAAGGCACAATTCCAGGGCCTTTTTCTCCATTGCGCTGCTCTTGGGGAAAAAATATACTGCTGTGCAGAGTGCACACGGGATGTAAAACACCCTCCTGCTGACTGGATAGTGCTTCAGATCTCCTTTGCAGGAGTGTTTATGAGTGCAGCAGGCAATGGGTAGAGCAATCTTCGGTGCCCGGGTACGTTTACAGGCAGGAGGAAGAGATCTGCTGCTACAAGGACTGCTGTGATGGGTCCTCTGCTAAGGTATGGCTCTCTGGGACCACAGCAACCCAGGGGCTGGGACCACAGCAATTTATGGGTTCCAGTGAGCTCGTGTGTGCATAAACCCCAGACTGCCCATGGTTTTCCAAGCTTCATGGTGACTGCTGCTGAATTTCAGCTGGGAAGATGCTCATTAAGAAACCTTAGCAGTGTTGCTGTCACCATGCACATCCCAGCCATGAAGGAGCCAGGGGCTGGTGGGGCAACCCGTGGGGCAACCCATGGGG
>NW_009932251.1:18085-67637 GCF_000696875.1 Nestor notabilis | reverse complement strand
CTCTGGGTCTGTCAGCCAAGGCAATAGTAACAACTGGAATAGTAACAACTGGAATAGTAACAACTGGAGTGGTCCCTCCCAACTGGACTAATTTTCCATAGCTGCTTCCTCTACTGCTCACCAGATGGTAACATCCCCCCCCCCAGTTTGCTTCCTCTTGGAAATACAATCTTATTGAAAAGAAAAGCACCACTGTAACAATACTAAGTGCTGCAGCAGTATAACTTCCAACTGCAATATCTGGTATTATTGCTGCAAAGTATTGAAGCATCCTCTTTTTAAAAGAGAGCAAGCAAAAAACCTGAAGGAGCCCTTCTCTCACAAAGCCAGTACCATCTCATATACCAGTTGGTACTGTGCTTTTTGTTATAAGTGTATCACCACATAGCAGCTGAGTAAATCTTTTCCACAAGGGTTATCAGATGCCACTAGCTCATGGTCTGGGATATGGAATCCAAATATATGTGTCCTGGGTTCCTGCACTGAAATACTATCAGGAGGTTTCTGTGGCCAGAGTGGACTGAATATTTAATTTATTTTTCATTTACACTTACAAATTAATGTGTGTTTTCAATGCTGTTAAAAGGCCACTGAACAGAGCTGTAGTTTTATATTCAGCAATGGGATGTAATTTCCCTATCAATAAAATTGTTGTTTGTTTTTCTCTGCACCCAATTATTATGGAAATTTCACAGTTTCTCAGCTACAGTGATGTCTGGTGAAATGAGCAGGCCACTTATGTGGAATTTTTTTTCAAGTGTCCTTACTCTTTTCCATTTATGCTAATGTTATTTTATGCTAATATCAGACTATATTTTGCTTTGATACTATTAAAACCTGGCTGGCTTGAATAAAGGGAACATTTTTATAACACTTTCTGGAAATGATCTAGCACATCTCCATTAAGAGTGTGGTTTTGGAGGAGACTCTGCTTCCCCATCCTTCAATACAAAAACTGAGAAATCCTTTAGACATAAACTCCTTTTCCTATTTTCATTCTTTGTAAATGATAACTTACTGTGTAATTTAGCTATGCTGCAAGGAGCTCTTCTTCCAAGAGGAATTCAGGAAGCATATATTGTTTATCTCAGCCTGTGAACATGGTGTTTAGAAATCCCATTACCAAATAATGGGATTGGAATTCCTATTACAATTTTTATGCATCCTCTTGCAAAAACATTCTCTCCTTCTCTCTCCTGAATAGCTGAGATCTTCCTTCTCCGTTAGACAGGGCTCTGTGTCATGATAACCTGTCCTAGTTTCCTTCCTGAGTATTGCTACAAAACTCAATGGGGCTGTGCCCACAGAGCCAGAGCATGATCTTTAAACACAAGATTTAAACTTTCTGCCTGAAATGTAAGCTGAAGTAAACTCCATGTCCATTGCCTGAAATTTATATCAGATCCGTGAGAGGGGACTAGTTGATTGAAAAGACTCAGTGAAGAAAATGTAGTTAATATTTAGGCATTTCTAACTACAGAGTAAGGCTGTCTTCTGTAATCGCTTGGTTCATGCCTGCCTTCAGAGCCTCCCACCCCAGTGCCACTGAGACACTGAGGGAAGTGGGATCAGGTTCTTCACACACACCCCACTGAGGAAGGTGCCTGTGCATCCCATGGCCTTTCTGGGGGAGACATCCCAATGTAAGCTAAGTCTTCCTTGGCCTCGCACTGTTGCCTCTGAGCTTGTACACCAGGGGTAAATCTGGCACAGTGATTTCTTCCCTCAGTTGGAAAATTTGCCTTGTCTGACTGACAAGCCCGGGCACCGAGGTCAGCTGGGAGGCCTGGTTGAACAGAAGGCTGTAATGAAGACATTTTCTCTCTCCTGGCTGACCTCCTACAGCCGACAGATTTGAATAGCCTCTTCTCCAGCTGACAGAATGAAATACAGCCTAGCAGAGATCAAAAGCACTTACCATTTATCTATCTAGTTATTCATAAAGTCCCTATCACCATGGTATCTGAAAGCCTCCAATGAACTGGGGAGAGTTCCCAAGGGCCAAGAACCTCCAGTGTTTCCTCACAGCAATCAAAATTGCTTCCAGAGGCTTTTTTTTTTTCCCTTCTTTCTCCTACTCAGAATTTTTATCCATTATTGCAGATCATTGTGGGGATTAAAGGGAAGATTGAATCAACTGGGCAAAAGGCTTTGGCTGAATTTGCATATATTCTCAGCCAGTGTTCCAGCTTCTGATTGAAACACTTATTGTAAGGGTAAAAAAGTGGCTGAAGAGAGGAATTAAGAGTTCCCAACCACAAAGTCCCATTCAAGAGGAATCTAACAGAGACTAGATGTGTTTTACACACTGAAAGGAGAGGTGGGTGCATGCGTGAAATATTTTTACGCAAAGATAATTTCAGAGTGGGAGTTTTCTCCTTCCTTGTGATTTACACAGTGCTCTGACTGTCAGTCATTCAAAGCCAATAGCTCAATGACGTTAGTTAGGGATGTGAAATGCATATCAGGTGAGCGACTTGTGAAATAAGTCTCACTAGAGATGGAGGCAGCGGCAGGTGGGTGTTGGTAGAGAAAGGTGGGAAGATCATCTGTTGTTACAAAGGATTTTAAAAGTTTTGCTTAGGAAAAAGTATCTCTGGGTATTTCTGTTTAGTTAAATATTGCCCTGTTCTGTTCTCATTCAGCTTTCCCAAATACACTGGAGCAAATGAGGGTTGTGCATTATGGTACAGACAGACAGAATGGTTTGGGCTGGAAAAAGACCTTAGAGATGGTCTTATTGTCATCATCTAGATAATGCTGGGTTTAAACACATTTGTCTGAACACTGGGGGCTTGTGCTACAGGAAGGGTGGAGAGCATTGCATGGGCCCCCAGCTGCTGCTCCAAACTCCTGCCAGCCAGGTTTCCCCAACCTTGTCTAATCCACTGGCCTCCCAGGGGCATCAGCATATTCTTGTGCAGGCAACTGTATCACTCCACTGCCTCTGCAACTCCTCTCACCCAACTTCAGTACCAGCTATGGTGAACATAACACAGAGATGTTAGCATTTGGATGCTTGCCCACAATATCAGTAAATCCTTATCTTCTCCACTTATTCTGGGCATTATGTTTATAGCTAGAGAAGACCTGACAAGACCAATAACAGGTCTTTGGAATCCAACCCTCTGCCTTAAAGCCAACAACTTGGTATTATGGAAATTCTGTCTGAAATCTTCATGTTCACCTGCCACCAGGCTCTATAAGGCAGAACCCTGTAAGTTGCAAGAATTAATCCGCCTGCTTAATCAATATTATTGGATAAATAAATCAGTACCAAATCTAGCATTTTTTTCAATGAGTTTTACAACATTCAGCATTTGTCCTAAAAACCCCTAGTTCCTGAAGGCATTGTTGCATAAATATTCCAAGAATTTTTTAGAGCAAGTGTGAATAAGTTAAAAAATGAAACCACAAAAAGAGTATTTCTTAAAAAAACCCATCATTTTTATACTAAACTCATAATTTCTCAAAATCTGGTTAATGATTTCTGAGCCTTTATTGTTAGCACTACTAAAAGTATCGTGGCACAGATTTTTCCAAGCAAGGACTCCAGCTATACAGAAAAGCAAATTGATGTTCAGTACCTGATAACAAAAGCCAAACTGGAAGCAAGTGTGGCTCTTTATTTTCATCTGCATCCTGTTCTTCTTTCTATCATCTTTCAATTTGAACAAAAAACTAAACCCAGGACTGCTGAGGGACTGCAAAATGGTCATCAGGTAAGACTGACTGATAAACAGCCAACTATGCCTTGACCCTGGTGCTACCAGCTTCTTTTGAGACTGCAAGCAAGTTGTTTTTTAATTGGTCTTTGCTCTGTTCTCTACTTCTTAGCCTTTTTCTACATCACTCTTCTGCTTCTCATTGGTATTATGGGACCAAATTCTTTATTGTTTGAGAGGCACTGGGATACTTCAATGGTGAACATCCTAGAGTTTCTATTAACAAACTGTGAAACAATTTAGTCAAGGGATGACAGTGTTAGCTTTTTCTGATTCACGTTAAATAGTCAATGATTTATTAAGAACTTGTTAATTAATAGTGTGGCCAACCTTATGATTAAAAAGAAACCCAAAGCAACAGAGAGGAGAACCTCTACTGGATTATCTTATGGAAAACACAATCAGGCTATAAAAGCAAGCTAAAAATAAAACTAATATCTTCTTCATTGACCCCAGGCAGTTGCAACTGGATAAAGCACTCTTCAGTTTGTTCCCAGCAGTTTTGTGCAGTGTTGCTCTATGATAGGACTAGCAAGTGCATTCTGCTTAGAGGAAGATTCATCTTGGCTGTGTGTGCGTGTGAATTTTGAGTTCAAATGAAGCCTCACTAAAATCATACTTCAGGTGCCTACAGTTTTACAAAAACAGAGTCAGAAGGAAGTGGTTGCTGTCACAGAAGTACCTACTTATCCCTTTATTTAAACAGTTGAATAGGATGAGCTATGGTACAGGTTATTAGTATCATAGAATCGTATCATAGAATGGTCAGGGTTGGAAAGGACCTTAAGATCATCTAGTTCTAACCCCCCTGCCATATGCAGGGACACCTCGCACTAAACTATGTCGCCCAAGGCTCTGTCCAATCTGGCCTTGAACACTGCCACGGTTGGAGCATTCACAACTTCCTTGGGCAACCCATTCCAGTGCCTCACCACCCTCACAGTAAAGAACTTCCTTATATCTAACCTGAATTCCCCTCTTTTAGTTTAAACCTATTACCCCTCATTGTATTGCTACAGTCCCTGACAAAGAGTCCCTGAATAAGACAGGGTAGAAAAACACGGTTTAAAATAACTCTGACTTTTATGGCCCAGGTGATGGCAGGCATCCCTTTACTTTGTAATGTGAGTCTATCAGAGACAGGGGTAGCAGAGTTCCATTTTGTTGGACCAAAATGGGTTTGAGTTTTTATCACAGAATTTACTTTGTCATTGTAAATACACTAAAATGTTTTAAGTTTACACCAAGAATGACTGTAGTAAATACATTAAAACTATACTACATCTGTCAAGGAAATAAATCTAATGCCTAGTAAAGTATTCTTTGTTGGTTTATTGGATAGTTTTTAGTCTCATAGTTATTAATTTACAAAATTCAGTAATTCATAATTGGGCTTCCACTAGCTACTGCTAATAACCAAATCCTGCCATAAGTGTGAAAGCTTATTGGAATGGTATTCTGAGCAACAAACTGTTCTGCCCACATCAGATATCACATAAATTGTGCACAGAGTAGTGCAAAGGGTAATAAGCTCCAGTGTCCTGTATGTATAAACAGTCTTGCTTTTTTGGTTAGGAGCATAATGTTCTATCACATGAGAAACCTGGGCTCTGGTGTTAGCCTCACTTAGCTCAGAGTTTAGGAGCATCGCAGAGGTGATATTTTCAGCCTCAGAGGTATAATGCATCATACTTGAGCACCTTGTTCACATTAGTGCTGCAGTCCTGAAATAGGCTATCATCACTTCTTGGGGCTGATGAGTTTGTGCTGCAAGGTGGCAGAGGCACCTAACGCTGTGAGGCAAGGGGTGTGGAAGGACAGAATTTAATGAGGAGCAGTACCTTGGAGTAGTACTTAAAGTTCCTCAGGCTTTGTGTCTCAGCAAGCTCTGGGTAAGTGAGGATAGGCACAAATAGCATGGACTTTTACATTAAAAAAAAAAAAAAAGAAGAAAAAAGTTTTTGTATAGTTTACAAGTATGCATGGATCATTCAGGGAGCTTTACTTTGAAGTGTCTGCAGTGATTGCTTCAGTGCCATGCAATTACACACAGCCACCCCTAGAGCAAGGCCTGGTTTTTGCTCAAGCTAGCACACAAACCTAAACCCCGTCCTGCTCAGGACAGAGGAGACCAAGCAGCAGTGCCATGGGACATGTGCCATGAAGTCACCAATTTTCTGCCTTACTCTCTCCAGGGTGATTCAACCTCCTCTCTCACTCCCAGATGAAAGGAGCCTGAAGGATAAGGGTCATTGAATTGGCTCTCCCTCTTGCTGAGTCCTCCATCCAAGGGCTCCAGCTCCTTTTCTGGCCAGCTCTTTAAAAGGAGTGCCATGATCCACTTAGGACAGGATTACAGTCAGTGAATCCTAAACGTAAGTTAACTGTATCTTACAACAGGTTA
Source organism: Nestor notabilis (assembly GCF_000696875.1). Classification (NCBI taxonomy): domain Eukaryota; kingdom Metazoa; phylum Chordata; class Aves; order Psittaciformes; family Psittacidae; genus Nestor; species Nestor notabilis. The sequence continues at coordinate 61,508 of NW_009932251.1, read as the reverse complement.
AACCCCTGAAAGAGGCAAAACTGAAGATACACCCATTTGCCCAGAGTTTTATGCCATGTCGTGCTAAGCCCGAGGAGGCTGCAGTTACATTGCAAAGTATATTGACTGTGTCGGCTTCTGTTATGAGTTGTCCAGCTTTTGTCATGCACTGGTGTTTTGTGTTTTGGCCCAAATTTTTGCAGTGATTGGACACTCAAAAGTCAGCCAATAGTAGGTAGACAGAGGAAATGCAAGATATCTTATGTGACTGTAGATATGAAGCTTGAAGTAGCCCATAGCACATGTTAAGAAATTGGTTCAACACCAACAGGGAAGTGTGGTACCTGATATGCTGATATTGCAAGCTCAGGCATGATGCTGCAGTAACACAAACACAGCTTTCAGGCAAGAAGACTTGCAGGAGGGAACCACGTTTGTGCCCACCAATGACTGTTTGTCATTTCAGTGGAGGATTCTACCACAAGTGATCAGGTTTGATTTTTCCTAGCTCAGAAAAATGTCAAAATCCAAATCCAAAACCTTATGACTATAAGAAAAAGTGATTGCATGGCTTCTATGACAGTCTACTTCAAGGGTCTGGCATCCCTTTTCCACAGCAGTAAAGCTAGAAACAACAGAAGCAGATGCCAAATCTAGACATCTCCAAACTTGTTGCAGCTGCAGAGCTTCTGAGATGTCCACAGGATGCAGGGTTGGAGATAGGTATCAGAAGCACAGGTGGTAGGTGTGATTAGGAAACAGAATACATGTGCAAGGATGGTCTTGTGCCTACTGTGGGTGCTGCAGAGTGAAGCTATATATGCATGTTCTTTCAGTACTGAATGGCACAGGTTGAAGGTGTACCTGTCCTAGTTGCTGGAAGTTACAGACCCTGACAGCAGACATGATCCAGTGAGGCCTCCTGGGCAAGGTAGCTAGGTGAGGTTACACAGGTGAGGAAGGCATTTTTGCTAACTGGATTGAAGCAGATGAGGAAGGGCTTGTGTGCCCTTTTCTTGGCAGAACTGACGTGACAGTGCTTTCTGGTAGGGGCATGGTAACCCCTAGTTAGGAATGATAGTCTTTGGCAGGCACAGCTGTTTGTAGAATCCATGACCTAGTATGAAAACTTCAAGTGTCACTGGAAAACTAGCTAGACAGTGGGAAACACATTATTTACAGATGGGAAAAATCTAGTCAGGCTTTTAGGCATTAGAGGGTTATGGCACATGGTACTCTGGCAGCCACAGGGTTGCAGGACTCCTGGCTTACATTTTCCTCCTCCAACCTCTTCCCACTTCTGCCTTCCAGCCCTCCCCCAGAGGCAGAGTCAGCTGGAGGGGTGACCTGAGGGATGTCCTTACCCATGCTGGCATCCAGCATGGTCCGTCCAGCAGCAGAGCTCAGCAGCTCTGATATGCAAGAAAGCACACAGACAGCTTGCAGTTTTGGCTGCCTGCAAAAGCAACTGCTGGCCCTCAGCCCTGGCAGCTGGAATGCAGAAATGCAAAGTGAAAAGAACAAAAGCACTGCTTCCTTTCTCTCCTCATTATCTATTTATTCGGTTAGTTAATCTAGTTTGGGATGCTGTCTGTTCTGTGGGCATCCTGTGCCATCCTCAAGCGGGTGTAACCTTGGTTAAATCCAACTGCTTTAATAAGGAGAGAGCTATACCTGTGCGTGGTGGTCCCACAATGTGCAAACAGCAGGAGGGAAGTATGATTACACATAGTGACAGATGCCGAGCACTGATGTAGGTGTTAAACCCTTGAGCAGCTCACAGCCTAACAGGGTTGGCTTAGCCCCATGGCTTTTCAAGGTGAATGGGCTGAAGAGTTGGAAGTTGACAATGTGTAGGTCTTTCATGATAGGTCCTAAAAACTGAAGTCACAACACCTTTTGTCTGAGGGGATGTTTGCTTGGGGAAGTTCAGCAGTTATTTTTCCTTTCCTTTCTGGCCCTTCTTCCCAGAGGCGAGTCCTGTTTTTATCATACTTCGGGCAAATTATGCAAAAGGGATTTTGGTAAAAGCCCACAAAATAAACAAAACAAAATGAAAGATAGCTTTAGCACTGAATTTTGCATATGTTTGTATTAAAATCCCTTATAAAAGCTTAAATGTTGATCTTCCTGGTTTCAGCTGTCCTCTTTTACAGCATCTTCATTCTGACTGCGTCCCTTACCATCAGCAAGTCTGAGATCTATGAGCCTGAAAAGGATAGCAAGAAAGAGGGAGAGAGGAAGAGGGAGAGAACATCAGCTCAGAGATATTTTCTTATCTCTTGATCTGAGTCTTTCCAAGAGTGACATACACGGGAGTTTCCACTGCCAAGGCCACAGACCTTTTCTCAGCAGGTGACAAATGCTCTTTTTTGACTGCTTGGCAGATGAAATTGGTAGCATCATGTACTATTTCCAGGCATTATTTACCTACCTGCCTCCCTTTTTGGAAGTTGGGCTCTTCAGGATTGCAGCTATGGCACGTATTACAGTAACTTTCTTCTCATCAGTTAAACAAAGTAGGTTTTTCCCAGAGGATCTGTGGCATGCACACAAGGAGAATGGGAGAAGGGTAAGCGCTTTTAGTCTAAGAGTGGGACAAAGAGTTTTACTGGCATAAATACAGCTGTGGAAAACAGAGGTTTTGTTGTTTAGCATGACTGCATTTCATGTACAGCCAGGGAAGTGCTGATGAAGCAGTCACACTTGGGTGAAGGGGAAGAAAGAAGATTATTTACTCAGTAAAGAAATTATAGAGCCACAGACAAACATTGCTCATGCTCTTCAAAAACTTACCACTGTTCAAAAGGCAACATCTGAGGTCATCTATTAATAGGATTTATGCTACTGAGCAGGTTGTCTGGAGAATACAATAGAAATTAGTTCCAGGGCACCTTTGCTTCCTGATACTTTTGCAATCCAAACAACAAACAAAAAAGTCAAGATTGCTATCTGTATTTCTTTGAATGTATAAACTTCTGTCTGAAATTTGGCTGCGGGTAAGTAAATACAATCCAACTGCATTTTTTCTTTCAGTCTGCTGAAAAAATAGCATGAAGAATTCCTCAATGGCTTCAATAAAGGCAGAGCGAAGAGGTACAGGAAAGTGGAAGCAGCCTTCCAGTTACCCCAGCCAAGCAGCTAGCTGCTGCCCATGTCTGTGAGGTATAGGTGCAGTAGGCAAGGCCCTGGTGATATGGTTTCCAGGATGCAGCACTATCTCTGGCCCATCTCTTGAACTGCCTATACTGCCTGGAATGCTGTAGCTCCCATGCCAGAGCTGGAGTCAGGACATTCCTCCTCACTGTCCCTGCCCTCTTCACTCCCTACAGAAAAATGCTTCCATATAGATCTTTGCTACAGTTAGAGAGCAGCCAGGCACACCTCTTTGCTTGTTTTTTTAATTTGGTTAAGTGCACAAATTCTGGATTTCTGTTTGACTCTCTCAGTGTGTATTGGAGGGGAAAGGGAGGCCATGTGAAGCAGCTTTGCTGTTTGTGCCCTGGTGGTATGTTTACATGGCCTCCAGTGGGCAGATGTGGTCTTGCTTTGCCCATTCTCTGAGATCAATCAAAAGCGACACACAAGTGGTATCTTGCTGCCTCCAGCTATGTACCTTCCTGTGAAGAATCCAGGGCTTGAACCCTTGGTGAAACCCAAGATTTGATACCTCCAACTGATCAATCTTCTCTCAGGGCTACACCTGTGTAAGAAGACCTCAGCACTGACACTCTGGGTGAACAGAAATTTTGAGGGAAATTTTAGGGCTGGTTCTTTCCACCTAGGTGGAAGGAATTGGCACGCAGCAGAAGGACCAGCTTCTGGACCTGCTGTAGGTGTGTTATTTTTGCCATAGGACACAAAAGGTTCCTGGATCACAGCCTCAAGAGTGAGTGAGAAGATGCACAACTGGAAATACAAATTGCATGTCACATCATCCTGAAAAAGCTGTACCACAGACATTACAAAAGAGGAGGGTGTAAACATAGCAAATCAGTGGTTTGTGACCTATAGAGAGAAGGAGAACTAGGAGACATTAAAGATGATGTTCTTAAACATTTTCTTCAGTGGTCTGGCATTGCAGCATCACTGCTGGCAAAATTTGCAGGCAACTCTAAGCGATATACAGCAGTGGGACATTACACACTGATTGTAATTCCTTAGAGCAGGCCCATTTAAACAAAATGCATTTCCATGCTAAGAATATGAGCTGTGCCTGAGAGGCATGGGAGGTGGTCCATAGGGTAAGGCAAGGGAGGCAGAGAGCACTCAGAAAAGGAGCTGAGAATTAATTCCCTGGGGGACTCCGTAGGTCTGAAAAGGTAGGAGAAGGAGTAGTCTTTTTGTGAAAGCCTTGATGAGACCAATACTGGTCTGCTGCCCAGAGACCTTGTGTTCACATGGCAAAGGGGAAGTGGGAACAGCTAAAAAACAGTGAAGAAAGTCACAGAAATAATTGTGCTGTGGTGTATGAGTATGAAGACCTTGAGAGGAAAGAAATATGGGCTCATAAAGGGTTCCTGAATGATTACTGGTGGCTTAAAGTTGAAATCACACAAATTTGCACAGGAAGTTTTAAATGCAGGCTCTCAGACATGAAGTAAGGTAGCCAGGGAATTGCTGAGGGTTTTGTTTCTTGGTATCTTTAAATTAAGTTAAATTGGTGAATAAATTACTTGAACAAATATATATTTTCTTGTCTTAAATTTGATTAATCTTTGATCCTAGATGAGTCATCACAATTTATGAGCATAAGGCAACGTATGGGATTGTGCTTACTTGGAAAGACATCTAGGGTTCATGGTCTGTGTTTCTCTAAGTAGATGCACACAGACATTTTGACTTTGCAATGGGAAAAAAGTAGTTGAAGGGTATAAGGATATAAAATGGTCAAAGCCCAAGTGTCATAAGAATAGCAGATTCAAATATTCTGATCTGAGTGTAATGGCAACAGCAGATTCTTCGTTGTAAAGGTAATGCTGCTGAGACTTCTAATGTTCGCAGATTTCTCTGCAGTTCTGCCAAAAATGCGGCACTCAAGGCTTTATTTGAGGAAAGGTTCTCTTTTAATTGCAGAGAAATAATCATGGCTTCACCAATTTCCTTTCCCTCTTTTGACTTGCTGTGTTTTCTAGCACAGATTTCTTATGCCACTTCTGACCAAGTCTATTGTGATTTTTGATGCTGAAGAGATAACACTGCAGATCATCATGAAGGTCAGATGAAGGTAGGAGAACTGCAAAACAGCATGACTTTGCACCCAACTGCAAGCTGATTGGGAAGAAAATAGTTGCAAACAGACAGCCTATGTCCTGCTAGCCTAAACCTCACAGAGACAAAAGCCTTTCTTCATTGAAAGGGTTAGCATTGCTTATTGGAACTGTACAAAGAAAAGAAATTGGAGTCCCTAGTGGGATGTGATATCCTATTAGACAATATTACCATCTTTGTTTATCCACTCTTATGCCACAAACCCTGAACATGTGCTACATGTCCTTAGGCACTCATTGGTTAATTTACTTGTGCAGAATAAGGCGACAAACTAGTAATAATAAATTACAAAACATAATACAACTGGAGCAGAGATACTCTACAAAAATTTTTTCTGCTTTTTTTCTTTGGTATTTCCTCTCAGCCACAGTTATAATATAAAACTACAGGTGAAAGTATGGTCTGACACGTTAATATATCTTATGAGAAAAACTAAATAATTCATTAAAACAAATGAACAAGTTAATAAGAGCAGAAGTGAGTTAAAATACAATAAAATATTATTAATACGTCTCAGTCTGTATCCAGAGTCTGTTTAAAGTGAATCAATGCACAATTAATGGGAAACTGAGCTCCAGTTTCTGTATGAGTATGTACAGGTGTTGTAGTTTAACCCGAGCTGGCAGCTAAGTATCACACAGCCGCTCGCTGGTTCTCCCTGTCCTGGTGGGATGGGGAAGAGAATTAGAAGGGTGAGAACCTTCTGGTCAGAACCAGAAAAGTGAAAGAACAATTTGTGGGTTGAGATAAAGACAGTTTTATATGTAAAGCAAAAACTACATGCGCAAGCAAAGCAAAACAAGGAATTCATTCACCTCTTCCCATGGTCAGCTATGTCCGGGAAAGCAGGGCTCCATCATGTGTAAAAGTTACTTGGGAGGACAAACACCATCACTCCAAGTATCTCCCCTTTCTTTCTTCTTCTCCCAGCTTTATATGCTGAGTCTGACATCAAATGGTATGGGATATCCCTGGGGTCAGCTGTTGGGCTGTGTCCCCTCCAAACTTCTTGTGCACCCCCAGCCTTCTTGCTGGTGGGGTGGTGTGAGAAGCAGAAAAGGCTCTGTGTAAGCACTGCTCAGCAGTAACCAAAACATTCCTGAATTATCAACATTGTTCTGAGCACAAATCAAAAACTGCCCCATACCAGCTACTGTGAAGAAAGGTAACCCAATCTCAGACAAAACCAGGACAGTAGAGCATATCATGCAGTATCACCCACTCTGCAAGGTATTTAATCTTTTCAGCACTTCTGAAATGAAAGTAAATGTGGTCCAGACTCCAGGCTGCTCAGCTACTGCAGTGATGGAAATTCGAGAAATAAGAGATAGTCAGGAAATAGCATATATTTTATGTGAGGACTCTCCACAGCCCCCTTATCCCCCAGCTGCAATTCCCCATCTTCATAATTTTTCAGCTTAAATAGAATCATTTGGTTTTGGACAAAACCATGAGAAGTCTGTATAAAAAACTGACAAATTTAATTGCAAGAAAATTGTCACACATTTGCTTTGAGTAGATTGTTAAACTTACTGTAACTGTGGCATCGATTCATAAAGTTTTCATTTTTTTGCAATGGAATTTCTGTGGTGGCAAAAAAAAATCTGAACAAAGCAGGCTGTTCTGGGAGAAAAAGCTAAAGGCAATTTTGGAGGTCAGGAAGATGAACTGTGGTACAACCCTTCTGAGATTTTGGGTGAGGGCAGAGCTTGAAGGCCTACTGAGTGAGTCCATTTATGTGCTATCTATGGAGCAGTGATTTCAGTAGGACTTTCCAGACTTTGCATTGAAGAATCAGGTTCCATCACTTTGAGCTTTTTGCGTGGTAACATTTTGACATGTTGAAGTAGAAACTTTGGCTTTTGTGTGACTTCAGTTTATCATACCAGTTATAGAGTTTGTCTTAGTGAGAAACTGTCAGATTTGTCTCTGAAAGAACTTACAGTCCATTCTTGAACCTTTCTTTTGAGACAGGTGTTGCTTTTCTTAGGGGCCAGGGTGGCCTTTTTGTATCTTACCAGTGCTGTGTTCCCTGAGGACTTTTGTAAGAGCTAGTATTTGAGTTCTTCTTTTTACTTTGGTGGGTATTGTAGAGATCAAAAAGGCAGTGGTGGCAGCAGAGAGAATTGGGATTGTTGAGTTTTCACTGCTGCAGAGGAGGTCACAACAAGAAGGAAAGCTGAGGCCAAATCTTGATTTCAAAGAAAGAGGGACATTTACTTCTACTGTAATAAGCAATGATAGCTACAAAGGCATACCCTGCTTTGCAATGTGATAACTTGTTTGCCTTTCCTCTAGCCATGAGCATGGTCCTTCCTGACTGTGTGATGTTAAATACGAGTAGCCCAGCCTGGAAGGAAGCACAGCAGACAGCTCTGGACATAACCTCTCAGAGAAACATGTTAATAAACTTGGTGAGTTGTGAGAAACAGTTAGCTCCTGAAAGCAGAGATGTAGGGGTAGGGAGTATGTGGACAGGAGTTTACAACTCATTCAGTACATATCATCAACACCTTCAGAACAAGAAAGCTAATATCCCCAACAGAGCCTATACAGAGGAAAACCAGGAGCAAGGATGCTATCTAGAATGATCTCCCAGCTTCCCTTCTCCACATCCACCTTGGTTTTATGAGGTACATTTGAGACCGATATCAATAGCTTTGCCCTTACAAAGTCACAGATGTTGCTTTGAAGCTGAAGTCAGAGGAGTGTTGTCTCTCCAGTGACCTGTTGACTTGTCATACTGGAAGGAACTAAGCCCCTTCCGGATAGGTGTCCACAATGGATGTAATAACTGTGCTTTGGATGTACCCCAGTTTTCAGTGCTGGCCATACAAAGACTTAGATGCCTGGCTTTTGGATAGCTGAGGAAGTTACTGGACCTGTCACCAGCAACCTAAAGATTTTTAATACCACCTCCCTCAAAAGTCTGGCTTTTCACCAAGGGCTCACTCCTCAGCATGCACATTGAGATGGGGCAAATGGAAAAACAGGCTGGATATTTGACCTGTCTTTTGTAGTTTGATGTCTCCAGGGGAACTACATGTTCCACATCACGGTAGTACTTCAGTTTCTGGCTAATACTAGGATAAGATGGGACCAGTTTGAAACTCTCTTTGATCCACCTCAACATCAAAAGAACAGATTCTGCCTGCATGGGAAGAAAGAGTTCTACCATACAAAAGGAGTCCTGGCTCCATGTAAAAGTGCTTTATGGTTTACCTATTTGACTCAGCCCTATGGAAACTTCCAGGTCCATGGAAGGGTCTTGCCTCTGGCTGGAGCTCCGCAGTTTGGGGCAGCAAGGGCAGGAGGAGCCAGCAGAGGTGCGGGTCTCCCTGCTGTGGTGCTGATGGGGGCCAGTTTCATGGCAATTTTATTTTTTTTCTCTCATATTCAGTCTGAAACCTTTACAGAATCATAGAATAGTTTGGTTTGTAATGGACCTTTAAAGGTCATCTAGCCTTCAGTCCCGTGGTGAAGATGTTCAGCAACCTGCATTCTTTTGAAAATAATGGGTTATTTGCAGGGCACCGATCGCTCCCATGCTAAAAAAAATAATTACCCCCATCCTTGAAAATTAAAAAGTATGCCTCTCTACTCTGTCATTTCTTCTAACACATTGCACTGAGGGTTAAAGGCGTGTCTCCGTCTCCTCCCCAGATGTCTTTATTAATAGCTTTCAAATATTGGCCTCCTTAGGCCATGGGCAGATGCAGCTCTGGACGTGCTAGAGGCTGCATAGCACTCAAGGAGATAAGACAGTTTAGTTTAACGCAGCACGAATGATTCCAGCCTCAAGTCCCAATCAAAGAGATTTACAGCTGTTTTAAAAAGACAGTAATGTTGACTTGACTGGTGAAAGAATGCATGAAACCACTCTCAGTATAAAAGTCTTCATTTTAACAAGTAAATATATGTTGGAAGCACAGTATACATAACTTGATTATTATTTCGTTAAAAAATAACATCGTAGCCTAATTGTAACACATTAGCAATATTTGTACTTTTGGAATTAGCAGTCAATACCCCACAAGAGAGACACATCCTTTAGTTAAAACAATTAATAAAATAGACAGTGAAACAGATCTCCTTTGTCACCATTTAGGAGCAATTTAATACACTCTGTCCCTAATACTTTACGATGCAGAAATCCTACTCTCTAATCACTTTTCAAGCCTCCGAAAGGGCTGTTAATTTGATCTTTTCTACTTCTTTAATGCAAGAGACCTTGCTCAGCACCTCCCTGGATCAAGCCCTGGGAAAGGCATTAAAAGATGAGAAAAAGCGAGCCACATCCCTTTGCAGAGGGACAAAGGCAGCCCCACACCTTGTGAGGGGTGGCTCAGAGTGGATGTTAATGAAGTGACCATCTGCAATCTGCACCAAACAATTATAAGTGGCCTTCCCTGACTGCACTCCATGTGCTGGCACAGCCTGGTGGGAGGTGCACCGTGGGCTGCGGGCTGCTGGTGCCATGGCCCGTGCACAAGGGGCTGCGGGGGCTTGGAGGAGCGGATCATGTTTATCCCTTCACCACGAGGCACGCAACCTGCTGAGCAGACAGGTGCTGGCTGTGCTGATGTCCATGGGCAATGAAGCCTGGTTGTCCTAGTAGCTGACATCTATATCTAGATCTATCTGGATTTTTAAACTGATACAACATGAAGAATGTCACTCTCTGTTACTGTATGTGCGTATCTTATGGACATCCTTTAAGCACAATGCCTTGACCATGTCTGCCCTGCTTTCTTCAGCTGATGGATTTTGCCGTTGTAATGGGCTATTGTTTTCCACAGTTTTTTTAATTTATCCTTCAGTTCAAATGCTTCTGGACATGATTACAGTTAGACTCTTTCTCCAGTTCTGTAAAAATTCTATTGTTTCTACTTATGCTTTTAAAAACTTTAAACTTCATCTTAATAGAGCTCAGCTATTGAAACCAATATAAATTCTGCCTTAATGTATACAAAAGCTTTAGAAAGAGCCTACTGTGCTAAGCATGCTTAAATTTGATTGATGTCAGAGGGAATAGATTATATTGCATGTATTGCAGCACTACAATAAGTTAGTACTTCTTTTTTTCTTGCCTTTCTGACTTGTATCCAGTTGCCTCTCTACTGGTGTTAAAAAGATTTTGCTAGCTTTGCTTGGTCCAAATTTTAACTGAAGTGAACACAAGCTTTTATAAAATCTACCTCTAAAAATACGTTCCCAAGATATTGTGTAGTGATGTGTATTTTTACATCAATGTACTTTCTTCGGTAGTATTTGAGACCTTGCTACAATGGGACTAGAGACTGTGAACAGAAAAGAAATCCATTTAATTGAGTCTTTGCAGTCTTGCTCGCAAGAGGAAACAATTAAACTATAGGTTCAAAGGAGTTTCAAGAAAGCACTGTGGGTGTCATCCAAGGCAAGATCAGCAAGATAACTCTTATCTAAGCTTTCGTCCATTTTAGGTAGGCAGCCTCCTATGGCAAAATCTTTCCTGTTCCAGACCAGAGCTGAAGTCAGAGCAGGGAGGCAAGAGGGTGTTCCAGGTTTCAGCCCATTTCTGTTTAGCTGCAGCCCCCTGTAGTCCTGCTCTCTGATCGCCTGGCCTGGACACCTAGATGAAGATGCATGGAGGGGGATGTGTGTGTGTGCACCATGACCCCACTGTGCTCCCCACCTGCCTTTCCCCTCCTGGAAAAACCCAGGCAATGATTTTCTAGGAATGCTGGCAATGACAGTGTTCTAGCAACATGGATTGTGTTTTTCATGGACGTATGAAGTCTTGGTGGGCTGATCAGCACCTGCCAGCACAGGTTTACAGCGAATGGGGCTAATGGGACAGTCCTCCCCACTGTCAGCACCTAGCAGGCACAAGGAGAGGTGGTGACAGCCGCCTGGCTGTGAAGCTTCCCTTCCTCCCACCCTCAGGTCATGGCACAGCTGAACCCAGGCCTGAGCATGTCGCGGTTTTCTAGCAACATGACTGCACACACAAGGAGGGGTAACTCCAGGCAAGTGCCACTGGGAGATGATATCAGGCCCCTCACTCAAAGCAGCTTTGTGTTGCGCATCCTCACATAAAACCTAATACACCAGTCTTGTGCTTGTGCTTGTCTTTCATACCACACCCTAATTCTTCCCAAGTCTTCCCTTCCCCATAATATAGTATCTGGCTGACATACAGGGAATTACAGAAACAGAAATTGCTATGGTATGTAGGAATAGTGGGTAACCTGTTGGGATTATACAGACATTGTCATGTGCCTTCAAAACTCAGTTTCATTTTCTCCCTTCAGGCTGTTTTCAGCATCCTTGATAGCCTTGTAGATAAATAAAGCTGGCAGAGACCACCTCAATAAGAAATTAATTTTTCATTTCTCTAGTAAGCCAGCTAACCCTGTGCAGGCTCGTACACATGTAGCAGATGCTCAGGCAAAGGCTAAAACAGGGGTGAAGACCTTGAGCCAGTCCTTAGCAGTGGAAAAAGCCACTTTAAAATTGAAGGTAACTTAGGGCCTGGGGCACACTCCTTCTGCCTCTAGGGTTTCAGCTGTCTTACTAGGGCTCCCTCCCTTGGGAGCTGCTTTTAGGGCTCTTGAGCTTATCTGGTGCCAGAGCTGCACTGCACCTGCGTCACAGCCCAGCCCTTACTGAGAACAAAGAGAAAAAGATCATCTTCCCTTTAAAGGAGGTTTTAAAGTAAAATAAGCAGTTTCAGCTGGCAGGAGGCAGATCTTACAGACCCGCTCCCCTCACATCTGCCTAGGTGCCTCTTGCTTTCCTCCCACCCACCAACAAACAGATGGAGGCAGATGGGTTGAGATCGAGAAAGGAGTAAGAAAAAGGCTTTGGGGAGGGTCTGGCTGGGTAGCCAACACTGGGACAGAGGTAACAATTTTAAATTGCTCTTTGGACAGAAACTCAGCTATCCTTTGGGTTCTTCAGCCCCACTGAATGGACTTCCTGCTGCAACATCCCTTCTTCCTCACAGCAAGTCCCCTTACACCAGCATTACCAAAGGCCAGGTCTACCATAAGATAGGTGGGCGCTCTGCAGGTTGCCCTTAAGTGATCAAGTGCTCTTGCCATGCTGACCAGTGCCCACAGTCCTCTTGTTTTCCCTTCCCCTCCACCTTCTTACAAATCTACCCCTGTGACTACTGACAATGTAAGGTGCACCACAGTTTTTGAGTGAAGATATTGAAGTCATTAAAGGTAGTGTTGCTTCAGTGTTCCTCATTTTTCACGTGGCTCAGGTGGTGAAAATCAGTACCTTTTTGCAAAAGTACCATTAACATTAATGTTTTTCAGAGGGAGCTACTCATTTTGTATGAGCATGACTGAAAGCAGCACATGAATTTTTAAAGTAAGAAAGATCTGAAAGTGGCATGTAAATCACGGATCAGTAGTCAGGATATCAGGCTTCCGAGGGTTAAGAAAGGATCGAGAAGTAACCCATGAAGTGTTAGAATAAAGCTACCTAATATTTATTTTGAGATAAATATATGGACCTAAAACATACAAAAAATTAGTATGGATTCTTACACCCTATGTTCTACTTCTACATAGACCTATGGGGAAGAACATGCGCTGTCAACCAGTAAAAACATGAGAACAGTCACAAGTGGTGTTCCCCAGGACTCAGTACTGTTTAATAGCTTTACCAATGACGTGGATGAAGGGATTGAGTGTACCCTTGTCCAGATCAGGAATTTTGCAGATGACATCAGGTTGGGCAGGAGTGTTGATCTGCTTAAGGGTAGGGAGGCTCTACAGAGGCATCTGGACAGGCTGTATTGATGGGCTGAAGCCAACTGTATGAGGTTCAACAAGGTTAAGGGCTGGGTCCTGCACTGGGTCACAACAAACTCACGCAATGCTACAGGGTTGTGGAAGATTGGCTGGAAAGCTGTCCAGTGGAAAAAGACCTGGGAATGCTGGTCTACAGTTGGCTGAACATGAGCCAGCAGTGTTCCCAGGCAGCCAAGAAGGCCAATGGCATCCTGGTGTGTGTCAAGAATAGTGTGGCCAGCAGATCCAGGTCAGTGATCATATCCCTGTACTTGGCACTGGTGAGGGCACACTTCAAATACTGTGTTCAGCTTTGGGCCCCTTACTACAAGAAAGACATTGAGGTGCTGGAACATTTCAGAGGAGGACAAAGAAGCTGGCAAAGGGTCTGGAGTACAAGTCTAATGAGGAGCAACTGAGGGAGCTGGGATTGTTTAGGCTGGAGAAAAGGATGCTCAGGGGAGACCTTATCCCTCTCTACAACTGCCTGAAAGGAGGTTGCAGTGAGGTGGGTTTCAGTCTCTTGTCTCAAGTAACAACAGATGGGACAAGAGGAAACAGCCCCAGGTTGCAGCAGGGGAAGTTTAGATTGGATATTAGGAAAAAATTCTTTCCCAAAAGGGTTATCAAGCACTGGAACAGACTGCCCAAGGAAGTGTTTGAGTCACCATCCCTGGAGGTATTTAAAAGATGTGTAAATGTGGCACGCACTTACAGAAATGGTTTAGTGGTGGACTTGGCAGTGCTAGGTTAAATGTTGATCTTGATGTTATTAAAGGCCTTTTCCAATATCAACGATTCTATGATACTATGACTTACCTTTCGAAGTTAATTTTGGGGGTTTTGTTTTTAAAGATACATATATAACTATGTTTAAAGGAACTATTCTTGAAGGATAGTATCTGCCTAAAATTTTGCAAGTCCTAGTTCAATCCATTTGTATTAGTGGAAATATTTCCAGTGACTTCAGTATGCCATGGATTAAGCTCTTGTTACAATATTTGTCTGATTAAAAGCATTATGCTTCAGGCACTGCTGCAACAACTAATCCTTATGTGGCCTTCTAGCAAACGGAATTATCATCCTAGTGCTGGGTTAGACAATCTATGTGTTGTGTGGAGGGGTAGCTGGTAATTTAGGGTCAAATCAGCAGAAACCAGCCTAGCAGCATGTTTACCACTCTAAACCAGCCTATAGTGGTAGCAAATGCAGAGAAAGTAGGCAAGGACTGGATCTGCTAGAAATTGGTTCCTCTTCTGGACAGTAAGTACTTCTTTTTGTTTTGGTCATAAAACATGAGCTCTGCCTTGGATATGGATGTGGGATTAGCTGCCTAAGACACCTATGTCTTGTCTTTCCAGTTTTGGAAAAAAAAAAAAGGAGGGAATTAAGTTGTGTGTTTTCATCCTTTTTTGACTTACAGAACCCTACAAATTTTGATTGGCTCTAAATTGAATAGAAACCTATTGAGAAAGATTTGCTTTTTTGGTCAATTTCTCCATGTAAACTAGTCTGCTGATATCAAGGTGTCCACCTGCTCAGTCTAACACTATGTCCATTGGCACCACCACTATTTCCCCCCCAGAACCTCTTCTGACCTATCCTGCTTTCAGAAGTGGTTTCAGGCCATAAATCCTGATAAAAAGAAGTGTTTTTTTTCTAACCTGCAATTAGCCAGGTTTATCTTTGATCTTTTAAGCCCTGCTTTTCTCTCTTTGGCTGTTGGTAGTTAGCTGAGCTTGTCCTGCTTGCCAGAACAGTTTCTTTAGTGGGGAGCCTGGACACCTACCTAGGGATTTGAGGTCTAATGTGGCACCTGAGAATAATGGAGAACAATGCTAAGTGAAATCCTCTCGGTAAACTTTGTCTTCTAGATGCCTAAGTCCTTAGTAAGGATAGGTAGCAGCAGAACAGATTTTAAGAAAGTACACCGTGCCTTTAGATGCCTAAAGAGGCAAAACAACTTTCATAAACAGCCCAAAGCCACAGATCCAAAACCATATTAAGTTATGTGTTACATGAGATAGTGGCTCTGTAGGACAGAGTAGCTATCTGGGATCATTCCCTCTCTCAAAATGGATTGCCTTCATGAAGTAAGGTTGTTGTATTTATTGGAAATGGATCCTGCAGATGGGTTACTTGACAGCTGGTAGCTGCCCATGCACACATCTTTTTGCAGATGAGGCCTTCTATAACCTAAAATTTACTGGCACCTCATTAGTAAAGTGTCTGCTGTGGTAGACAGCTCTTAACACCTGCAAAGTCAAAAGAAAACCATTATAAATGGAGAACATGCATTCTGTAGTGAAAAAGCTTTTTATATAGCTAACTTATTACTTAGTTGGGGCACTTAAAGACGAAAAACACCCCACAATTTGAGAGTTTTCATTCCTTATAATGGACTGTCAAAGTTGTCAGGAGTTCTGTGGCAAACCTAGCTAATGAAAAGCAAAAGCTCAGCAGACTGAAAAAGAAGGTTAGTAGCTTTTCTACAGGGCTTTGTTTTTTTCCCTAGCAGAAGTCAGAAATATGCAATCAAATATTCAGGAACAGTTTTGATTGAGGATTTTGAGGATATCACTAGTCTTTTCCATGTTAACACATCCCAAAACTGCTTGTACCAATCAGTCAAGATAAGTGCCTCAGATTTCTTCCACTGAGCTGCAGTATAGTATCTGCATTTACTAACAAGCAGAAAATTATCTTTCTGCATTCTAGACTATGTTTGTCTAGAAACAGCAAGCTCAATAACAGGACCACGAGATCCAACTGTATATCCAATCCTAAAAATATTCTTCCCTTCTCATAAAGTGAATTTAAATCTTGTGAAAGGTTCGGGAATGCTGATGTAAAAGAGCAAGAACATTTATTCACCTTCAGAAGCAACAGCAAAACAGCATCATTCCACATCCACATAGCAAATAGAGGATCCTTCTTGCCTGAACAAGACAGCTTAGTGTCACTTTTTCCACAATTATTCAATTATCTAATGAGGTGGACATTGCCAAGTAAGCCAAATGTATGTTTTGGGGATGCAAACATCTGCCTTCATCAGGTAGGTGGTGACTGTCAGTCATAACTGGTTCAATTCAGTGAACTGCAGGGGAATCTTTTGTACTTTTTAACACAAAAGATCTCTTTATGACACCAAATGTTTTCAAAGAACACAAATGGCATCATCCTGAAATATCTCCAGTCATTGAGCTGTGTGCATACACTCTTCTATCCAGTGGGAAATACTGGCCATACAACAGTTTGCAGCTTTATCCCCTGACTTTGAAGTAACTGCAGGAACTAGCAGCTTGTCTCTGGATGTCTAATCTGCTGTTGATATAGATTGCCTCCTACTACAGTTTTATAAACATCCATTTCTCACTTACCCTCTCTGCTGCTAAAATTTTATAGAATATAGAAAGACAGCCTTGGAGTTTCATGAGCTGTAGTCACCACACACAGAGCAGGAGTTTGCTAGCCTGGTCTGAGATGTTAGTGCAACCCAGGGAGTGCCCACACTCAACAAAAAGAGGCCACGTCAGCTGGGATAACTGAAAATCAGACTGGGGCTTAACTGTGTCTAATAAACATCTACCTTAACATCTTCTTCCTGTTCTTGGAACTTACGAGCTCCATAGAAACAGATGAGAAACTGGCCTCAATTTCTTTCCACATAATTTTGCAGAGCAATGATGCAGGCTCATTCTGCTGTAGCAGGAGCTGACGTTTGGTAGGTAAGAATTAGGAAAAAACAGAGACGCCATTTATCAAGCATAAGGGAGAAACTCCAAGCAACAGCAGCAACAATCTTTCTTTCCTACATTAGCATTTGCATTTTTGCTCTGCAGCAGATTTTGACAGAAAACATGTTACTCTTATCTGAGAATTGTCTTTTTTTTTTTTCCCCAAACTGGCGAAAAGTGAACCCAGTATCTTTCGTGATGATTCTTTCCTGCCTGGCCAACAGTAATTCTAATCAACCCATTCTGTGGTCAGGAAAGAATGAAATCCAGGATGTGCTGTCAGGGATATACAAATTCTTATTTTGCTTCCAGATATTAAGAAGGGATCAACTATTTAAAAAGATTTTCTTTCTGTGCCCCCAGAGAGAAGAGTGTGATGGATTTTAACTTTTCAAGTATTTTTTTTTCTTTTTTGTTTCTTAACCATACTCAAAAACAAGAGACTGACCATGGGGGAAAAGGTCTGAAACAATCACATGAAGTCCTAATGACAGTAGTAAAAGGAACAAGAGATTAATAGAAAGGGCTCACCCCTGGTTTATGCCTTTTCAATTTCCTCTAATGAGGTACAGTGTTGGGTAACTGGTGTTATGTGTCATGTCATAATGCATCATATTCATATGAGGGTCTGTCATGTCACAGAGAATAATAGGAGATGACAGACACAATGAGACTGACAGCTTAAAAATCTTTTTCAAAATTTTTATGTTTAAAGATGTAAAATATATAAAAGATGTTATTGGTAAGTTACAAGGATGAGGAGGAGAGAAGAGGGTGAGAATGAAAAATAGTATTTACAAGACAGAAAGCAGGGCAGGGCAAAAGGCCAGGTATCAGAAACACCACTCAGAAAGTCAGGGAAGCTAGATTCCTCTCACCTCAACCTGCAGGATTAGTTTAGTAGTTTATTAGTTTAGTAATACCGTTGAAGCTGCTCAGAATTTGAACTCTAACTTTTGGGACTGTTTAGAAGAGGTTCTAGTTCAATCCATCGTTGTTTTGGTTCAGCCCCCATCCTGGAAATTTGGATTCAGGTGTATATTCAGGTTTCTAATTCCTCGCAAGTTCAGGTCTCAGAGTCCCTCTCTGGACAAAAAAATTTTGTGCTTCCCTGTGCCAAGCCATCCCTTGGTTCAGGAGAAACTGTGGGGAAGGAAGGGTGTAGAGTCATCCTCTACATCTACCCAAGGGCCTGGGGCAGGCAAAGGGCTCAACCAATGCAACCTGAGACGTGTTCACACCTGACACTTACTGTGGTTTCTGAATATCCTGCATTAATTGATCTGCAGCCCCTATTGCATGAGTAGTGTGCACACAAGTATTATCAACTGCTGACTAAGGTGCTGCCACGGCACACTGCTGTGTTTCAACATAGGTGCCAAGGAAATTATGCTCATGTGCTGCACTGTGCATCGTTATGCTGCTCATGATGGCCTGCAGGGAGATAACACAAGCTGGGTAACTGAGCTATATATCTCTGAGCATTCCCCCAGTTTCATCCCCCCATACATCTACCTGTTGAGACAGCCAATGCCATTTTCCAAGTGGTAGCATGGTGGAGACAATGCTGAGTGTGGTGGTCCTCATGGACATGCGTGGGTTAGCATAACTACCCTCAGGCTGTGACTTCATGGCTCAGGACACCTCTGGCAATACCTGAAATCAAGCACATGTTCCTCTAGGATTTTTTTGGGGGGCGGATCCTCCACTTCAGAGCCAAGCCAAGATACTTCTCTCTCTGGGCAGGATGTTGTTGCTGGCCCACAAGGCCACAATGGTGGGGCAGCCACCACACAGCTGCACATGGTCATCCTTGCCTGGAGACTTGTCATACCACTCACAGCATAGCTGTTACTTCAGCTGTTCAGAGAGGACTAGCTTACTGTCTGGGTAAAGACCTCTCACAGAGTGTTTGGATGGAAGCAAGGAGATTTTGCCATACCTGCTGGTACCCAGAGGGCTGAAGAACACATTGAGGAGTCTGATATTTAAGCTGACGGGTTGTAAGGAGTAGATGCTTTCATTGCAATGGCTTGATTTGCTTTGCAGAACTTTGGTAAGCCTAGCAGTGAGACTTTCTGCATGTCCAAGAAAAGAAGCTGGGCACCTAGAAAGGAGGCTTCCATAAAATGCCACCACTGCTCGGAGCATACAGGTGGGCATATGTTGTGCTGCTGTAATTGATGATGACTGAAAACTGTGCATGTTCCTTTGTTTTTGACTTTAATCCTATCTGTTATATCTACTCTTTATACGTAAGTTCAATGGTGCACATATTACAGTTCATGTAGGGATTTTTGTTTACTCTCTCACAGATTTTATTGCACTAAAGGCCGGTGTTTTAATGAACTGCTTAGGGTGTGGAACCATAATTGCAAATATGTTTTCAAAGGTGTTTTAACTATAAATAAAACTAAATGTTTTGAGCAGTAGAAAATATGAGAAACAAATAAGGCAAAGTTGAAAACTATAATCTTTACACTAAAGATTTCAACATGATTATTTTTATTTTAAGAACATTTTTGCAAAGAAGCAAACACTTTCAAGGTTAAAATTATGTCTATGCAGGATGCTCAGGAATGTCCTCTGTTTCTTAAGGTTTGGGGATAATGGGAGAAAGACCTGTCTCTTCTGGGAGAGGGAGTGAAATCCAGCTCAAACATACTCAAAATTGTATTTATTTATTTATTTTTTGTTACGATGTGCAGGTAGCATATGATCTGTTCCTGGTCACTGTGGCAAGAAAGGTTTATCCTAGTCTCTGGAGGCATCCAAACAGTGGATGGAGCACAAGGATTTTGTGACAAAGAACTTGACTGAATGTGAAGAAGTAACGCAGGTTCTGTCTTAACACAGGAATTATTGTCTGGACAAAGGGGACATTGTCTTTTTGTTTCCCCACTGCCATCTGTGGTATGGTGGGTGCGAACACTGATTTAACACCTGTCTCCATCCCTGACCAGATGAAAGGGGACTCAAGAGATGACATGTCCGAGGAATTTGCCTGCAAATTCCAGGGGCAGCTCACACAATGGTGGGAGAGGCAGCTGAACCACCAGGCAGGGTGCCTGGGGAGGATTATGCCTCTGATCTAAGAGCCGCATGTGTGGGTGCTGCAGAAAGCCAGGTTATTTGAGCATCTTTGCCTTAAACACTCCATTTGCAGCACTACTGCACAAACACAATGTGAGCAGTACTCTGCGGTAACCCAGAGGAGCAGGGTGGGTGGTTGTGAATGTATTTAAAGTCTTTTAAAACAGGTTTGGAAGAAAGAGGGGAAATATTCTTATGGAATAGTCAGGTCTCATGGTGTTTCACATTAGCTCAAAGCTGAGGGAACTCGTAAAGCTTTGAGACTCAGAAATTACCTCAATGCTTTTACTTTCCTGTTCCTATTGCTACAATAGAAGTTTTTTCCTTTAAAGCTCCTAATCAATCTGTATGATACCATTATTTTTGCTAGTAGCCGAGTGGTTTTAAAACAGAACAGGGAAGACACAGTCCAAAAACTATCATCAAAGGGTGTATAACTGTGAGTGGTTGCTGACACTGCAAAGTGACTCAGCTATGGTATGATAGTTTAGAGAAGAAATAGATGGAGAATATATGTGCTCTCTGCATTTTGAACTACACGTATTGAAAGCACAGCAGTTAGGAAGAGGCTAAATCAACATGGCAGCATGCTGGCTGTTCCCTGGAATAAGGTGTTCCTGTCCCCTGCAGCTATAATGCATCAATATAATACTATGGATCAATAGCTCAGGCCTGTAACTGTAGATCTAGTTAAGGCAGTATTTGTATTAAACACTTTACTATTATTAAAGTTTACTATTGCTGCTTTACACTGAGGCAAACTTCTACCACTCTGCTCTTCACGTCAGCTGAACTCTCCGTGACCTGTAGCCTCATCAACTCCTTTTCATATTTCCCTTGGCACTGAAAAAAAGCTTTCTTGTTCTGTGGTACAACTAACCATTTGTGGTACGTATTTTCCTGGTTTATATATTTATTTATTACTTTAAGGAATATATAAAAAGATTCTCTATTTGTTATCATCAGTGTTACTGTGTTTTTCTTTCCCTTCTGCTTATAAAATAAGCAAATGGAAATCAGGAAGCAGTCAGGATTTTTGCAATCAATAGATGGGAAATACATACATTTTGAAAAATAATCGGTCTGTCAAGTGAAATTGTCCCTTTCTCAGCTGGTGTGGCATTTGTGTTGAAAGATACAAGATACGAGAATATGATCAGTTCGATAACTTCAATAACTTTGTTTTGCTAATTACTAGTGATCTTTTCTGTTTAACAAACTGAGTGAGCTGAGTCTGATTGCACCCTCTTCCTTCTGTTTACAATTGATTTTTAATAGTCAACAAAATATATAATAGGACATAGTCCCCTGTACAGCTTGTGTTTATTTGTAATTCAGGTAATGCCTCTGGCTGACACTTCAGATATTCATGGGGGATTTCTGGGCTCCTGTAAGCCATAAAGTTAGTCAGGTCAACAAAATCCTGTTTTCAAGAATTGCCTACATGAAGGCTTTAGCAGCTGAGTAACATCTCCTGAGAGTGTCCCTGGCACAGAAAAGGATGCACTGACAGCCTGCTAGGGTGCTCTAAGTACTTAACAAAGCATTGCAGAACAGTGGTGAGAACTTAGATATGGCCACAGAAAGGAATGCCTTCACACCTGTTTTGTGGAGGACAGCTCATAACTCCAAAGCAACCATCATCATCACCATCCACTTCAGAAGTCCAGGCCTCTGTCATAAAAGATTTTCTGATGATCAGCTGCCTCAACAGAGCAAGTATAATAATGCTCAGTGTTTCATCTAGGGGACAAGACCTATCCATCTATTGCAGCTTTTTGGAAGACACAATGTATCAGAATGACCTGCAACTGTAAATTCTGCTCATGTGTTCTGCCTCACTAGAATCAGATACTTCTATGGGACCCACTTGTTTGGATGAGTAAGGATCCCAGTTTAATTCTTGGGAGAAAACATACTCCTTTCAGAGTATGAAATTGCTGACAGTTTTTTGATGATGGAAGTTAGCTCTGGAAGAACATTTCCTTTACAAGGAAAAATGGTAGTTCCCATTCTTTGGCCCAAGAGAAGAGGAAAAGTTTACTTGTTATGGAGAAGTGAGTAAACCATTTGCTAACAGAGATTTTAATCCATACATTTGATGTGTATGGGTCTGCAGAATGATGTGTAAATAGCTGAGGAAACATTATCCCTCCAGGGAAAAGCTGTGGTCCATGATGCATTTCTTCACTTGTTTCCCTCTTGTCCATTTGCATGGAAGGTTTATTTTGGCAGACAGTGGTTGGTGTAGACCATCATGACATCCTTAGCCCTTCCATCTCTATCACCTTGTCAGTGATTGTGAAAGGGAAGCGAAACCAGCCACAGGTTTGATCTATGCATTTGCCTCTGAACTCTGGGGCAGACAGTACTGTAATAAATACCTCACACAGCTCAAGAAAACTGTCAGGCCACAGAAACACACATCAGGAAGACTACTTGTTCTAGCAGGAGTTTTCCAATGAAACTGAGAAATACAATCAGTGGAATCAGCTTGCAGCATTGCTTCTCTCCAAGTAGAGCTGCAAACTCTGCTCAAGGGGACCTGGGCATCAGAGCCACTGAGGAATGGGTTGGTCTTGAGGGTAAGATTCTTTACCTGGTCACCCTCCCCTAGGAGCATTTTAGTAAATAGAAATATTAGAAATTGATAGATATTTTTTGGGGTATTTTGTCACTGGTCAGCCAAGAAAGAGAAAATACAAATCAATCAGAGAAAGCGATTTAGAAAGACATAGATGTTTAAGAATAAACCTAATTCCTACTTTGGACTGATTAGACTGCCAAAGTCACTGATCTAAAGCACAATAATAGTTTTGGAAAAAATCAGGTTTTTGACTGATTTTCCTTTTTTCTCTCTTCTAATATTCTGGTTAAAATATGTTAAAGTTAATTATCTTAGCTTATCTGTACCAAAACTAGGGAAATATATATTATTTCAAGGATTTCAGACCATCCAGAGTTTATTCTTGGATTCTGCCTTGGTAGAAATATTTCCTATAATTTTACAAAGCCAGAGACAGCACCTTTCTCTTAACTGTTTAGACATGAAGTATACATTCATTCAGTTAAACTTTAGACCAGATCTTTCAGTGTTGCAATTCAATATACTTTCACCAAGGCTATAATGGTTTATTCCAGTGCAGTATCTAATGCATTGCACTGTCATCTTTGAGACAAATCTGTTGGCATTATATTTTTGTTAAGAGTACATTTGGAGTCTAAGGAAGGCAGGAGAGCATTGCATTGATTAATACTTTGCAACATATTATAAATCTTGTTATAGAGGGTGTTCAGCCTGATCAGTCTGCTCCCTTCTGCCAAATATGAATCACTGGAAGTGCTTGTGGGAGCCAAGAGTTGTGTATGTTGCAATGAAGAATAGACTCCATCTTAGACACTTTTATAAATTTCCTCTCCATGCCATAACACCTAAACATGTTTAATATATTTATCCTTGCCAACATCCCAGAAGGTAGGAAAGTGTTTACTTTATTGTGAAAAACCGAGGAGTAGTGATAGCAAGGAAATATTCATGAAATCTAGGATGGAGAGCAATTAAATGCATGTCTCCTGAGCATGTTCTAGAGCCAGGTACTCTCTCCTAACTATCCTAACATCCTTACTGGGTCAAATTGTTTTTAGGAGCAAAACCGAAATAACTTTATAGGATCCATCTGCTTTTTATGGGAAGAAAGAACTTCATAAATAGTGTGTATTCACTACATTTATCTGTGGCTTTTTTTCAGGTGGGAGAAACATTTGTTTAAATGAGATTCAGAGTAGCTGTGGAGGCAATGAATATGTACTTTTCCAACAGTTCATGAAAAGATACTGCAGTTGAAAAGTGCAGATTTTTCTCCGTGGTCTCTGAATTATCTAACTCAAGAGAATTCATTTGAATCATTTACTTTTCTAACAACCTCTGTTAAAGCAGGTGCAGACCTTATCCCTTTGTGGAGAATCTTCCTGCTAGGAAAAAACCAATACAGTGTTGGCTTTCCAGCAGCTTTCCTACTGCTGCCTGGCAGAGGGTAAGAAGAGCAGTTTCCATTCGCTGATTGTTTGCTGCAACAGTAGAGGATCTATGCTTTGGCTCTTCCTCTCTCCTGTCATGTTTTGAGTAATACGGCCTATTACCAAGTCCTCCTACCCAGTTGTTGGCAGCTTGCTCTCCTGGAGTATTGCTGCAATTGATCTTTGGAGCAGAACCTCAGTCTGAGACTCTTTTATTGTAATATAGTTCCTACTATACAACCACACCATTATGAGAAAAGGGAGGGAGAAACATAGAAAGAAAAGGAAAAGCTTTGTGCAACTCAGGAAAATTCTGACCAAGAAATAATGAATACACAGGCATATTAACTGTGGATTAAACATGGAAGTAATGTTGATAGAGCAAGAATATATTTTGACATTAACTATATATTCTATTTCTCTCTTATGCAGTAATAGCTTACCAGTATATTTTAAAGAATTTCAAGGGGAAACAAGTCACAGCTACATTGCGGAAATAAATCAAGTTTGTCTCCCCTGGAAATTGCAGTGTATAGATAACACATGCTCTTTCAAGATGACTTTCCTTGTAAATGCATGAGTTCTGCACCACCAAGGAAGAAGATTCTCTCCCACTCCTTAACTGAATGGGCTAATTGAGTCACAACAGTGATTTTGGCTACTGGAAAAGTACAGTTTTGTCATTATTCTCTATGCAAAGGTATTTTTTTTTTCATAATTTGGGATATATTTCCAAGAATTCTGACTGCTACTGTCACTCAGACAAACATATACAGGTATGTAAGAGCTTTTGTCTAACATTTTCTTAACTTGTGCCTGCTAATTGTTTGACAGATTGTAGACCAAGAGAATAAGAAAGACTCCATGAATCCAAGTATGCAACACACCTGACTAAGACTGGATTTCTCCCAATAGAGAAGCTGAACTAGCTTTAAGTTGGTCAGTTTAGCGTCATCTTTTTCATTAACTTGACACAGTTACTAGGCTTTTGTAAGAATAGGTGCCCTGAATTAGTTTACATGGTGATGCCCAGGCAGACCTTATAGCATTTGGTTTATTTGTGAAATTCCTTGCAAGACAGAGGAACAAACCTGTCCTAATCCTGCTTTAAGGAAAATAGCCCAGTGAGAGACCCTTTAAGCTTAAAAGGAGTTTTGCCTTTGACTCTCGACCATGCCATGCTCAAGTTCAAGTGAACTACTTCCTTGGCTGCCATGTAGCAGCCTAATATTTCTGTCCTTGGTGTCAGCAGCAAAATTAGCATGCTCTTTACTGTAGGAAATCCAGTTGAAAGGCTGAAATGGAGAAATGTAAAGCAGTACTTTTCCATTAATCATACTTTAAGAACTACATTAGGTGTTCCTACGGGTTTGCATAGAAGAAACCAGAAAGGGCTAATTCATAGTGTAGAGACATCCTGCTTTGTGATTTACAAATCATACCCATTCACACTCAGGGCTTTTCCACATGCGAAGTTGATGCACAGTGATGGACATATTAGGCTCCAAGGTGGTCCTCAGTAAGTGACTGACCTCAAAAAGACTATGTTGTCAATTTATCATTTCAGTTAGCACCACTGTACCTGACTCATCTGCCATCTGATTATTACTCAAGGTGTTTTATATGAAATATTAAATAATCCTTCTCTGTTTGCCATCTCTGTACGTAATTTTCTACATCATAATTAAGTTGATTGAGTATTCAGATTTGACAATTCGTTCACCTTTTCTTCTTTGTCCTTATCTTTTCCCATTATATGTGCCTAAGTAACTTCATTCTTTGGCCTTTCCCAAATAAAGCCCATCCATCAGCTTCCCCTCTCCTCCTTTGAAATGTAATTTCTGTCCCCTCACTGAGTCCTTGCATCCCAGTGCCCAACAAAGCCAGTCCTCGGCTTATATCAAGTTCATGAAATAACTCCAGAACTTCCAAGGACCCTCCTACAAAAACATTTGAACTCCTCTTCAGACCAGGATCTCCCTTTCCTACTTGCCCTTTGCACTGCAGGGTGAAGGATAACTTCAATCCCACACCACCCTTACATCCTGACTCTTAGCAACAAGGCACTGCAGTTGCCCTATCTAGCCTGGGCTCTGGTGAGAAGTGGGTGTTCAGCTCTATGCTCACTCAATGGACCCCAGTCTGAGCTGGATCCTTTGGTTCTGCTTGCTTCTTGTCTCCACATTTGCTACAAGGCAAATGTTACATCTCAAGAAGCTATTACAAAGGAAAAAACAAATTACTGTGGACAAGAGAGGTGAAGAGAGACAAAAGTTATATAGCATTTTCCTAGAGTTTCTGTCATCTCCTGGGAGATATTTATCACTCCCCTCGCCTGCTCTCATGAGAGAGGCAATTCCTGCTGTTTGCTTTGTCATATACCTGTTCCCTCATCTCTTTTTCCATGTAGAAATGTCCTGACCTATCAACTCTCTCTCATTTCCCTGTGATCCTTCTCAATATCTTTCCCAGTGTTTGTATGTATTTTCCAAAAAGGTTAACTAAATTAACGGTAGTGCTCAAGATGCAGACACACCATTATCCTGGGTTCAGCTACAGCAGTTGTTTTTTCTCCTTCTTAGTAGCTGGTGCAGTGCTGTGTTTTTGACTCTCAGCCTGGGTACAACGCTGGTAACACCGATGGTTTTAGTTGTTGCTCAGTAATGTTTACTCTGACCAAGGACTTTCTCAGTCTTACGCTCTGCTAGGGAGGAGGGGAAGCCAGGAGGAAGCAGAGACAGGACACCTGACCCAAACTGGCCAAAGGGGTATTCCATACCACAGCACGTCATGCCCAGTATATAAACTGGGGAGAGTTACCCGGAAGGCCCAGATCGCTGCTGAGTTTGGGCTGGGTATTGATCGGCAGGTGGTGAGCAATTGTATTCTCTTCCCTTGTTTTTTCCCTTATCATTATTATTATTGGTGGTAGCAGGAGTGGTTTGTATTATACCTTAGTTACTGGAGTGCTCATATCTCAACCTGTGGGAGTTACGTTCTTCCAATTCTCCTCCCCATCCCCTAAGAAGGAGAAAAAATGACTGCTGTAGCTGAACCGAGGACAACCATGCAGCTATATAATGTTACAAGGATGCTATCTGCTTTATTTTCAGTTCCTTCCCTAGTAATTGCCAATGCACTGTTTGCCGCTTCTCTGACATGGAGCTGACTTTTCAAAGCACTATCCATAATGACTCCCAGGTCTCTTGCTATATTTGTAATAGCTAATTCCCCTATCTAATAGCTAATTTAGAGTTCATCACTGTGAAAATAGTCTATAGTTGGTTTATTCTCCTTCTTGTGCCTAACTTGCATTTATTGACATTTCATTTGTGATTTTCACTGAATTTCATTAGTGATTTTATCTCCTTATCACTCAGTACTGTGAGATCCTTCCACTGAGGTTTGCAGTCAGTTGCACATTTCACTTTCCCAAATAATTCTGTGTCTTCTGCAGACTTCCTTGCCTCCTTTTTAATATTTTTGTCTAGATGACCGTTGACAATTTTGAAATGCACAGATTCCAATATATATCTTGTGGGACTGCCCTGGTAACACCCATCCATCATGAAACATTGTATTTTATCCTTGCTCTTTTTTTTCCTGTTTTCAGCCAGCTATTTATACATGCCAGGACAAACGGATTTTTTTCAAATAGCTCAGTTTATTTGGATACTTGGTGAGGGACTCTCCCAGGAGATTGTATCTTTCCAGCTGTCCTGGAGCTGTATCTAGTAAATCTGTGACCCGTGGCATGTGGGTTAAGTCCCTGGAACTCCTTGATATCTGGAGATATGTAATGGTAGAGAACACCATGAACTGTCATGGGGAAGACTCTGGAGTCTCAGCATCACGGTGTCATTGCAGGATCACAGTGCCACCATACAATGCCATAAAGAGACTAAGAAGCCCACAGGGATCAGATCCTGGTATTTCTCCATCCCCAGGCACTCATCCACACACTGTGAACAACCGAATGACTTTAGGAGCAGGGTGGCAGCAAAGAAAGATTTTTATTTTGTTTTCAATGTGGCTGGTGTATTGGAGAGTGCCGCTGTTAGAGCAAGTATAAGTAATTCTAAGCCTTCGTTTGTAGGACTGAGGATTCACTGAGCTCCTGAAACCTTTTGTTCAATACACAAGAAGATGAAAGAAATAAGTTGTTCAGATTCGTGGGAAAAAATAACATCTTAAGTGTCTATGTTGTATTCAAGTACGAGTAAATATGTGACTCTGAGTTTTCATTTTAGAGCATATGAAAATTTCTGCAGCTATGCTATCAACATATTTTCCTTGTGCAAACACTATATTTTACTTTTTTTTTACTTCTACTGATGAATTAACAGCCTATGTCAGTCTTTTCTGAATTCTTTGTAGTTTCCGTATGAGACTCAACTGTACAAAAATCAACACATCTTAGAAGGATGATAAATTATTGCATGTGTTGGGAGAAAAACCATGTCAATTACACATTCCAGTTGCTTTGGACCTCTTTGGACCGCTGCATCATATAGCAGAAACAGCAAATTTTAAATCTGGATAGGATTGGTTTATTATTTTAATGTTTCTCAGTACAACTGATAAATTATTGTCCCTTTTCTGAAGCAAAAAAGTGTTTAATCCAAAAGTTGGCATATTAATAAAATCCATCCCAAACATAGTCTCTCACCCTTCCTCAGCTTGTCACCCATATAAGGTCTCATAACTATAAACATATTTAAATGTTTAAGTGAAACAGGACAATAAAGGACATTTGGCCAACATTCTAGGGCATATGAACCCAAATATGGGACTTCTGGATAGAAAAAAATAAAAAGGTTATATTTCACTTAACTTGACCTTTTAAGCTGCCAACCTTTTTATATATAAAACATCTTTATATGGAGAAGCTATTCTTACTGTGCTTTTCTAACATGTGCAATGTTTTAAATGAGGTCCTAGATGAAGGGCTGGAACAAGTAAACATCTACAGCATAATCTAAGCGCAACAATATACCACGTCTTCACAAAAATGTCCAACAATGATCTTAGATTAGTCTGGAATTCCCAAACCATTTTGATTAACTATAATTGCCTGCATGCATTAGCAAGGAAACCTCCTTTCTAGATAAAATGCAGCTGCATGTTCTGGCCTGGTAACCTTTTCTCTAAACGTACTGGTACAGCTCAGAAACAACCCTTCCTTGAAATGGCATAGTTTTCCATAGTCCTCTTCCCTCTGGGATCAGTGGGGTCAAAAGTGGTTGCAAATGTACTGAAAATGCTATTAGTTTGTTTTTTTAAGGGGGAAAGAAGTCAGTGATGCCAGGATATGACTTCATCAATGCTTTTTTTCCCGTGTGCCTCCAGAGACATGTGTCCAAATGATACTCTGCACAACCACCTTCTGAATTTTGTAGTTAAAGCAACGTAAGTATAGAGGATGAATAATGGTGTCAGTAGTGAAAAACATGCCTTGGCTATTTGTGCACTGGGACCATCCAGTGTACATCCAGTGAAGGCAACGGGAAACCTTCTATTAACACAGTGTCAAGCAGCTCAAGCCTCAGAGTAATTCCTAATACTAAAGTGAATTAAATACTACATAGTATTAGTAATAAGGAAACGTGGCTTTTGGCAAAAATTCCCAATGCCCTTATGCCAATTTACAGGCCTCTCATCACCAGGAAACTGATCAGAGAGGAGCTCATCAGGAGTTTCAGTGGCTGCCTGAAGCAGTTATTGGTTTCTGAGAAACACTGGATGAAGATATCTTGTATAGGAAGACGGGAGATAATTTTCATGGGCTTTAATTTGTCTGTACCTGTGTTTTGATGTATCTATATAACCAGCTCAGAAACAAACAACTGAACTGCTGGAAAATTGAACCTAACTCCCTTGAGTTCAATGCCCTATCTAAGAGGATGGTTTTCATTGTTTCGGTGTGAACTTTGTGTCCTCTGGGTTTAACTCCACATAACAATTTCTTTTCATACAGGTTTCTTGCTAGAGTCCTGTGCCTGACATAACTTCGTTCTCCATTCACACACTTCTACAGCCGATGTATACTGGCATGTACTCTAAACAGCTGCACAAATATAGGTATACAACATTGGTGGCTATATGGGTAATTAATACTTGCAATTATGCTGCATTTTATGCTATGGGAGCATATAGAGAACAAGGGCGCATGGACCTGACCTGCCATTGGCATGCAGTGTGTGGAGAAAAGCAAGAGTAGGACAAACAGGGCTCTTGGCTTCAGCAAGGGTAGACTACTCTGGGTCTCAGGTTATGCACCAACCACCACAGGTTTCCTTTTTCCTTCTTCCAGCAATGCCTATTCTCCTCTATCACTTTGTTTCTTCTGAAGAGTGCATAAGTTGCTAAAATAAGAGGAGAAACAAAAAAAGACTTTTGTTGAGAATACCCTTGGAAACAGTAGTTAGGAAGAAAAATTATTTAAAAATATGTTCCAGCTGTCTAGCTTTTGACTAAGTTAAAAGCTGGCCTGTGCCCCAGAGACCTTTCTCTTTTTAGTCATGCAGAGTACCAACAACTGTGCTGGAACTATTTGCATGAATTAAGGCTATAGGGAGCTATCTTAAGCTCAGCATAAAGCTGTATTTTAACATGTTGCTGTATGTATGTGTATGCACTGTATACCTTTCAACTTGGGTAACTGTTGTTGCTATAAACAGATAAATACAAACTCACCATCTTGGTGAAAAGACTTCATGCTTCCAGTCCCTTGCAATATTTTGCCTGCAGCTTCCTGTCTTGCTGATTCCTAATTCCTTCCCACATTTTTTTAAAAACCTGCTTCTCCCCCTGCTATTGCTTATAGCTTTTAATTTCTTTCTATTATTTAATGCTGTAATTGTATTTTGCTGGATGTTGCAAATCAAACAGCATAAAAACTTTCTGTGAAGTCTGGACTAATAATTTATTGTCATCCTCAGGGATACTTGTGGTTTTCCTTCCTATAAATGAATAAAACCTTTTTTTTCCCAGTCATTTCATGTAAAAGGCAACAGCCTTTTGTGGATAAGACCTGAGAATTTACGGAGTCTTGAATTTCTTTCTAAGCCATTGCTTTGCTCTGACCTTGGATTAGTCATCTCAAAATTGTGTGCTTCTATTATCCCAGTAGTCAAAAATGGATTTTAAACCCACATGTATTCAGCTCTTCATATGATTGAGATATGTGGATGGAAAGCATTAGGCAAGTGCTTTGGGTATACACTAATTCCTTTTAAAATCTGGTTTATTACAGGAATAAACACTCTTAAAAAAACCCCACAAACATTTAAGAAGAGAGTAAAGAAACAAAAGAAGGAGGACAGAAACTGAAGGCCACCCAAGTAAATGGGGAGGTGCACCCAGATTTCAGCAGGTTTGAAACAGGTTATCAGCGCCAAGTGTATTAAACAGATATTGTTATAAGTCAAATGTACTGTATCATAATATACACAGTCTGCCATTACTAGAGGATATACATGATCCCAAACAAATGGCCTGGCTGAGTCCTTTCCCTCCACAAATATTCACTGAATCCATGGAGCGAGGGAAACACCCATGTGCATCTTTTTTCAGGATCAGGACTCTATTTTCCTTCCAACATATTGATTGGAGGAATGCCTCTCTGGAATAATCTGAGTGTTTAAATATCCCCCAAAGTGGAAATACTGTAATTCAGAGACCCATTGTTTTAATTAGCAAAGTGCTGAAAAGCATGCTGCATCCCCCTTTAGTTGATCTATTCTTTGGCTCTTTGTTCAATTCTCTGGATGTTCAGCCTATGAACATTATAAGCATGTGTGTCCTTATCCTTACTTTAAAAGCTTGTTTGTGGTTCATTATGAGCTATTAGGGAGCACACATCAAGCAATTGTTTTGGCAGGGATACAGGAATTTTTTTACACTCTGGCAGGAAGAATTCCATCCTACTGAACATGAGGCTTCATGGTTGGATCTGCTGCTCCCTCTCTCCTTCTGAGCATGCTTACATAAGGAGAGCACCTCTTTGAAGGAGAATATGGCAAATAGTCAGTCTCAAAGGGTCAAATGTAGGTCTAATGTGCAAGGTATTTTTCCCTTACCTCACATTTCCAAAAATAACAGCACAAAAATCACTACAGCACATCAGAAACTCGAGAACTGGAGAGAGGTGGGGGTATTATGGTGTTTTGAAGTAAAGGTGTTGTCAGCAACCTCTGGGCTTGGGAGAAGGGCTGGATGAAAAACATTACAAGTGCAAAGTTAGGAAGCTTAGGTATGAAGTTTCCAAGTTCGGCATTTGCAGTCAGGATCTCACATAATAAAATGCTTCTCAGACTGACAGTGGGTAGAGATGAACATAAACCAACATGAGCTCTAAGCTAAACAGAAGCAGTTATCACAGTTCCTGCATGCTCTTTCTTGTCTTCCAAATTAGACAAGCTCCAGAAGGGGTGGATTTTTGTCAGAGAACTACCATAAAATCTTACGAGCTTTGGCTCTGCTAACTGCAACTTTTGGCTAATATACCCTACTCAGAGTACAGATACCTTCCAGATCTTGCTGTATTCCCCCAAATGATTTGCTCTCTTGGTTATTCTCTGCAAGTCCCAGCCAGAGGCTGTAGTTCCCCCCTTTGAAGGTGGTATGTTGTGAAAGACTAGCCTGGCAAGGCAGAAAGCACCATGCTCCCTTCCTAATCATAAAATTACACAGCAGAAAATAGTAAAAATGTATTAAGTAGCCCTGGTATAAACTCTTGACAGTGAGCTTCCTGAGGGCAGACACACTATCAGTGCTGTATGTAGGTCTGGCAATCAGCCCAGGAGAGAACTGATTCTCTGTTGGGATCCTCTAGCAAAGCAATAACTTCTTGGAAGGAAGCAGACCATAAAACTCCTGCTCCTAGAAAGTGTTCATCTCAATCCTGTTGGCTGAGGAGGAGGCCACGGATATGAGGAATGCTGTTTGAGACACCCGTTGCAGCACTGGCAATGAGACTGCAGAAGTGCGGGGATACAACCAGCAGCTGGAGCTGCTCCCTGAAGGAGGCTTCTCTAGAAGGAGAAGGACCCTGGGGCAGCCCAGAGCTGGGGACAGGCTAATGCCACCTGGCTGCTCAATGACCCTCTCTGATGGCCAAGGGGAAAAAGGGGGATGGGGGCAAGGTCTTTGCTTCTGGCCGGTGATACGCTGTGATTGTAGAGGTCACATCTTGTGCTGGAGCTGACCTCGCTGGTGGTGTAAAACTTCAACTGTTACTGAAGTGGCAGTTTCTGTGCACTGCTCCCCTACTACTTCAGAAAACTGCCTTGGCTAGGGGACCCCCACCTGCTATAGCTCAGACAACCATATAATAATGTAATAGATGCAGGTAATTCTAAGCAACTTTTTTAAATCCCCAGACCTCGACTGAAATTCACTTAAGCCAGTTCCTATTAAGTTCAGCCAGATTTGAAGCAGGCACTGCAATATCATCTTTAAACCTATAAGAAAGTCATTTCAACCTTAATGTTGTTACAGACACAACAGAGAAAGGCACTAATGCCTTCAAAAGCTCCCTGGTAATTTACAGGTGCTGCAACCAAGGCAAAAAGCTGAGCACTGAGAGACAAATCTGATAACTTGATGCAATACAGTTTTGTATCTGTTAATCCAGCATTCATGAACTGCTGCACTTTGTCAGGGATGACTTCAGTGCAAAACCAGTCTGCTGCACTTCCTTTTTTCTTTGTACTGGAAAACACTGCAAAAGCTACATACAGGCTATGCCTCCACATGCAGGTGATTCCTGTGACCAGTTCAAACTCTGTCTTTGATCTGTGGCTACATCTCAAAGCAAGAATTAGTTTAAATAAATCTAATCTCCCCTTTGCACAGTTTCTGGTCATTTTGAGATGCTCCATTCTGGGAAGTGGTTGAAAGGAGGCTTGATCCCTGTCCTGTTGCATTCTGGCAGCTGGAAAAAAGGTATTTTGAAGGAGGGCTGTACCTAGTCAGGGTCAGGCACCCCCAGAATATTTTGGCATAGCAAATATTTTGTTCAAATTAAAAAAAAAACCCACAACCCAAACATCAAACAATTTACCAGCAGAATAAAAGGAGACTCAAATCTGCCCAAAAAGGTGTGTTTAGACGATGTCCTGTATCACACAGGTAATTACACAGACCACGTTCCCACAGAAACTCACTGTCAGGTGAGAAATCCCATGTAAAAGAGTTGTACTTAAACCCACATACTTACGTAAGGCAAGGCAGTAGTAGCAAATGCTTCCTCCTTCTGGCTCAGAGGGCCAAACTGCTCTCTACTGGGGAAAAACATGTAGCGTAAACCCAAGGGAGCCAGATATCCAGATATGTAAACCTAGTCTGAGTAAGTAAGGATTGTGGATTAAGACCAATTGCTGACTGGAAACAGCTATGCATAGAAAACAAGCATAAACATTTTAAATACGTGTGCAGACCTAATAAGGTAAAGCCAGAAATTAGATAGTAGGGGAAAGGGGTGGGCTGAAGGTAAATAGGCTTATCAGGAGATTAATTGTCTGCCAAACCACACTGATCCCTGTTTACAGTAAACAGACAGTGTTTAGTATTCAAGCCATTCAATTTGCAAGAAGACCTCCACTTTCAGCCTAGTGTTGACAGGCACCAGAACCTCCCAAGCTGCCGGATGTTTTCTTTTAAATTCTTAATTTTGCCACCCCTTGAACAGAAGAAAACTTAAACAGTAGGAAGAACCTCCCCTCTCCAAACCAGCAATGTTCTCTAGAAACTGCTGCAGAACATATATGTTGCCTGTGTTAGTAGAAGAACAAGAGGAAGAAATATGGCCCTCAGTTTCTGTAGGTTTCCCCAGAAGAAACTTAGGCACAGAATTAACACGACATCAACTTCTTAGGTCTATGGAAATGGTCTAGAGAAATGGGGAAAGCCTCTGTAAGTACCTGCAACTGCTTCATTTAGCAACCTTTGAAAGACAGGAGCAGAAAGTTTACTTTGATGCAAGGTATTAGAGTCTGATATTCAGACTCCTTTGCACAGAGCATGGCAAAATTGTCTATGTGGCCTATGTGGAAATCAGCATTTAGTTTTGGCATTTATTTTTCTGCCCAGGCGAGTAGTTGGTTTGCAGGCTCATCTGCTGAGTTTGCACACCAAACAGAGGTGCTTATCAACTGCATACACAATCAATGACCTCTTTGTAGCAGCTTGGTTCCCAAAAAACCCTGAAAGTGATGGGCAGACAGCACTGGAGGAAGCTATTCATAAGTCTGGTTCTACAAGCATGGCTATCACATAGTCTGCTTCTCTGACCTATTGTTCAGCTTCTTTCTTCTTTTGTTCTTCACATGTCTCAGTGTTGAGATGCTCACTATCAACTTGATCTTGAGTCATTCCATGGAGGCCACCAGGTCCAAACAAAAGAGATCATCTATTCAAACTGCTCACCTAGCAGTAAAACCTCTTTTCACCAAGGTTGCCAAATGGCATACTTTCACAAATGTAGCGATACTTGGAGAAATTACACTTCATTGCAATGTGCAATCAAATTCCTTATGTCGGAAGATTTCAGACCAAAAGCTTCTTTGAAACAGGGCTTGAGCCATTAGATGCAGCTGTTGGTCACCGTCAGTTGAGAGACTGCTGCTCTCTTACTATTACAGGGGGCAAAAGGATGCTAGATGTGGTGTAAAAGTGAAAGGTCCTACCCTTCCCTTTCAGCTCCTGGAGGCCAGCAGTGGTAACAATAAAAAGGAAGATGTGTCTTACCACAGTCTGTCTTGCTAGTGCAAGGGTAGAGAAAATGGAGTTTCATAGAAGTGAAGGCAGAGGCAAAAAGAAACAGCTTGATCCCAACACTGTTAGGGGCAGACTTGAAACAGGAAAAACACCCCAGCCCTCCATCAGGAATCAGAGAATCTCTTCACTGCTTCTGGTGGATTTTACTGAAAAATTTTCCCCTTAGGAAAGAATAATGCAGGAGTTAAAAAATAATAGTAATCTAGATGACCAAGGTATAATGAGGTTTCAAAAGAAAGTAGAATAATCCCACAGGATCCATTGAGTGGATATCCTGCGTTTTCAACCTTCAGCCTTTGCAGTATTGACATTCCATTAGCAGATCTTTAAGCTTTCTAGCTGCTTACTCCCAGCTAATCAATGTCCAAATTCTCTGGAGTAGCTCAGAAAGCACACTTTTTTTTAAGGTAAATGATCTCTTTCTCCCAGTTTCATTTCTCCTGCATGGAGTAGTGCAGTAGGACAGAGGCACAGGTAAGACTTGTGTGAATATCTCAGAGCAAAAACATTAAAATGGAGACTGAAAATTATTACTCTACTCTACTCTATGCTACACTACGCTACGCTATGCTACTCGATTCTATCCCCAAGCTTTGGTACAGATGCTTTCCCATTTCTTTCAAACCCTTGCTTCCTGAAACTGTTTCCAGGAAGCAGGCTGGAAGGTCCCATCTGGAACTCAGATGCAGAGTGAAGACTCAGCTTCTCTATTCTGCATGCTCTATTTGGTACTTTTCATCTAAAATGAGACTGGAGAGCTGTTGGGCAGGAGGGCCTGGGAATGTGTTGCAGAACTCAGTAGCTGTTTTTGAAGCTGTGGTGTTTTGCCATGGGCAGAATTCCCGGGGTTCTGCATGCTTGATGAAAAAACAATGAAAAGCGGGTGTGTAACAGAGGATTTCTGGGCATGACTTTCATTTGTGGGCTCTGCAAGAGACCCATGGGAGGAGGAAAGGGACACTGACTGAAGGATGTCAACGAGGACCTTGGAAGAGACTTTGTATCTGCAAGGCATTTCATCTTCTGTCCTCACCTGTAGCACTTTCTCTTTCTTGTGCATTACAATTCTGCTTCTTCAGGTCCCAGGGCAAGTCCTGTGATTGTGCACAGATAGGTGAATTTTTCTTAAACTTATTTCCAGTCCAAAGAAGAGAGAACTCTGAGGCTGGAAATCAAAAATACACAGGGTTTGTAATTACACAATGCTCATTTGTCTTGTACAGAGGGGATCAGTCTGGCTAATATTTAGGTTTCTGCAGATGTTTCCCCATCCTCCTGGGTTAAAAGTTGACACATTGGAATGGCAGGAGTCAAAAAGATTTTGTTTAAATTAAAAAAAATCAAACCAACCCAAATAGCATTTTACTACAAAAGCAGAAAACAAGCCAAAAATGTATTAAAGTATACAGTACCAAGTGATTTACTCTGAATACTGCAACTGATTATGAGGATACATTGGTATTTTATTGAGAGGGTGGGGAGAAGAAAACTTTCAAAACTTTTGAAATGAAAAGTGTTTTTTTGAAGTTATTTAATTTATAGTAGTAATTTGTAAACCAACTTTTCCATTAAAAACATCTAGGAATGTCTAAAAATACCTAGGAATTTGGGTAACAAAGACTCTTTGTTCCAGTTTGTAGCATGCCATTAAGCATCTTACAAAATACCAGTTTTTCCCCAAAGACAAAGGAATTGTATTTACCTAATAGGAATACCTCATTGTTCTGCGAGTTTCAAGAATGCTTTTGAGATTTCCTTTATAATACTGATGAGAAAACAATATTTCTTGTTAATCAACAGGAGCAACTCATGCCTACATTGGGCTTTAGGGTCTACCAAAATAGACTGTTGCTTTTCCCCATCATGGCACCCAGCAGAACTCGGAGCTTCCCACAGTCTGTGATGCTGCATCACTCCCATTTCCCTCCATCTCCTGCTTCAGTAATATCCTGCCCTCAAATACTTCTGTCTGAAAGACTTTCATCTGATGTTCTCACCTATTTGCAATTTTTTCATGTGTTGCATTTCTTTTTCTGTGGGCCTCAGAATGAAACTTACACATGAACACAGTTTCACCTTCCTATATCCCTCTCTTTACCCAGCATGGTCACCAGCTTGTTACTTAGTAAAAGGAATCCACTTTGCACTCAGAAGAAAAGGTCACCACTATTGATGTTGGACATCAAATTACCATGATACCAGTTGTCTATTAGAAAACAGTCGTATCAAGGCAGTCATATAGTCAGTGCCCATCTATACTCATATTTTAAAGGGAGACAGGATAAGCTAGTGAGATAGAAACATGAGAGTCTCAGTAATTATAAGTCCTCCAAATGATCCCCAGAGCTAGAAGTGAATAGATCCCTCTCGCAAAGTCGTAAAGATATGACCTTTAAAGATCCTTTCAAACCTGAACTATTCTATGATTCTACGATGTGTCCTAAAGTGGATGGTGGAGAGGGGACACAAAGATTTCTGTGAGATGCGTGCCTTTGACAGAGATTTCTTCATATTTTTAAGAAGTTTTGCTACCCAGGCATCTCTCCATTACGGCTGTAGAACTTTTTTATAAATTTATATATAAATTTATTAAAATTGAAATGGTTTATACAAAAGAGATTTCAAATTCTCCTCTTACAATTCATTTCATATGGAAGTTGCATTTACCTTTAATTCCAACAGAATCAAGAATCCAGATTGAAACTTACAATAAACCATTCACTAACTGGTTTCACTAAAGCCAGGATAAACTTAATTTTAAAATAGGGAAACACAGTGTCCAAGAAATAAATACCTTTTCTTCTTAAGCTTCTTACCTGTCAAGAAGCTGAAAAATCAGAGGATGTTTCAACTGACAGATATCCACGCTACTATTGTTGAGTAGCCAAATCCACATTAAACTCATTTGCCACCTAGTTTGAATAGGTGGTGCAAGAAGGTGGAGGAATCAGAAACAATCACCTTCCCCAATTTGTCATTTATCTACACCTACATATAGGTAATGAAACACCATAGTTAGCCCCAGGATGTAGTTTACATCACTTTTTGAGACACACAGCAGAGAAGAAAAGAGAAGAAAATGACTTCATAACAAACACAAGCCGACTTTCCAACTTTCTTGAGCTCCTAAAGGCAGAAGCTGAGGATCTAGCAGAATTAATCCCAAGCCATTGTGCATCAGCAGCATTTTTGCTTACATTGAGCAAACCAACACTTTGAAGAGTAATATACTTCTATCAGTCATTCATAGCATCATAATGGCAGTAATTTAACTCCTTTGGGGTTTCTGTAAGATCTCTGCAAAAAAGCAAGTGGAAGAAAGTGTATGGCTGCTGCCTTAGGCCTTCTGTGGCTGTTAAATACATGTAGGCAAATAGCTGGCAAACCACATATTCAAACCAGCATATGCATATTCATATTCATGCATTTTGCTCAGGTTTGTGTAGGACTGCTTTTAACTTGGTAAAGAAAAAGTGTTCTTCCTTCTTCCCTCTGTTAGTCCTATCACTACTTTTTGTAAGAAACTGGCACCCTAAACTACTTGGTGGACATAGCCTAAAGAATGTTGAGTAAGAGAGAGGGAATATACACACCTACCATGTATATGTAGGTTTTGAAGGGTCAGATCATGTGTTCTCTGCACTTGGTGTTTTTTAGCTGAGGAAGAGTACTGTTTTCAGCAACTCTGCTACAGCATCTCTTTATTGTCACATTAACTCCTACAGTTAAATCCTCTCAAAGTCAGTGGAAATGGGTGGCCACTGTCAGTACGGAGACTGAAATGTAAGGCAGTTAGCAGCTGTTTCTGCACCAGGATCTTTCCAAGAGCATGGCAGAAAGGAGAGCTCTTCCACACCCAGCTCCCCACAGGAATGGGTGGTCACCACAGGTAACCCTGTGATGGGAGATGGAGCCACAGCAAGCATGGAAGAGGCCAAGCCTCATGATCATGTGGTAGGCTATCAGGCCATTTTTGTCATCTCTCAACAGCTATCTTATGCTCACATGACATCATGATGATAAAACATTGGAAGTACGGGGGGCTGGAAACGTAAAGGATTCTCTCTCCATCCTTAATGAATCAGGAACAAGGCCAAAAGAACTTAAAACTTTCAAAATTCACATGTGCAGGAGTTCTACCTGAACCGAGAGCAGCTGAAGGTGAAAGTTAGTATTGTCCCACTGGAGACAAGAAAGGAGCCCTGGCTCCTACTCTTCATTCTCACCTTTTCAGTAAAGCTTTAATTCAATAGATATTTGGCATTTGTGGTACCTTGTTTCACTCTTTTCTTCCCAATCTGCCCCGGGCTTATTCCAGGACCCAGCAGCACTAATAGCCAGGACTCAGGTATATTTGTCCCATTTTACAGTGTTGTGAGACAGGCTCTGCAGGACACCCTGCTCACACTTGCACTGGATGTGATCAGCAGTCTTTCCAGCTCTTCAGGATAGAGGTGACCTGTGCCACCTTGCTTCCTGCTGCAGGGGCAAGAACAGCTTCTGCCTTGGATTTAATCAAGTCAGACTTGTTCTTACCTCCCTGCTGCTGCTCCTTGGTGGCTCCCTCTTTCTTGTTGACCCCAGCTGGCCCTGTTCATCTTCAGCAGGTACCTCTTTGCTGTCCCTTTCTCCTTCTGTTCCCAGTCCTCCCTTTCCCCAGTTCCTTCCCTCCTCTTCTACCATTCTGTTCCAAAGTATAGTTGTACACATACAGACATGAAAATAACGTTTCCTTTTGTCTTGTATTTGTCTGCCTTTTGACTGATATAACCTTTCCAAAGAGGGCTACGGAGTATTATGTATAATATATGTCATCACTTCTAACCCACGCAGAAGATCTAACACAATGGATCCTCAAACTAAGATGTGATCTGTTGCTGCCCGTTTAATATAAGCATGCATTTGATAATTATTGAGCACTTCTGACATTAGAATCATTTTATCAACATTTTGCGCCACCACCTGTATTTATAGATATTTATACACACACACAAACACAGAGACATACATATATAGAGGGAAACCAGGGACAAACACTTTTTTCCAGGTGCAGCCTCTTTGCTGAGGAGGAAATCAATCCTGCTAGTGGTCAAAGCTTATTCTTGGCTTTTGTGGATGTTTCTTAAATTTATTTTTTTCCAGCATCTCTTTCAAGTCATTGGATTAATCACCATGAACTTCCTTAGACTTTCTAGTCCTGATTCTTTAACTGAATCTCTCCCCTCATATATTCCACATAACTTGCAGTAACTTTTGCTCCAAGTGGCCTTCCTGCTGTGTTCCTGCCTCTCACTCTGTAAGGATTGTTCAGTAGAAGTCCTCTCAGATCTGGAGAGAGCAGACAGCAGTCAAGGTCTGCTGCGTACTTACTGCCTTGTACTGGCACCCAACCAGAACCTGTGGTGCTCACAGCTGCTGCACCTTTTTTGCCTGCAGCACATTCTGAATTAGCATGTACTAAAAATATTCATTTCACAGATGTTCAGCTTCAAATTCCACTGTTTAGAAGACAGACTCTATTGGGAAAAAACCCAGGATTTTAAGGGAAGAGTCATGGACAAGTGGAGAAGTGGAACTTTTCACCGAAGCTCTTACTTTGCTTTCTTTTTGGAGTGGTCTTTGGCACAGCAAATTGTCATCACCTGGAAAAGTTCGTTTAATTCATACTAATTGTTGCTCTGTGTGTCTTAGGTTACGCTCATATTTGCACTCTGTGTACTAGCCCTGAACAAATTATATCAGCCACAGTAGGATCTGAGCAAGGTCA
This sequence comes from Nestor notabilis, assembly GCF_000696875.1. Taxonomy (NCBI): domain Eukaryota; kingdom Metazoa; phylum Chordata; class Aves; order Psittaciformes; family Psittacidae; genus Nestor; species Nestor notabilis. The sequence continues at coordinate 20,076 of NW_009932251.1, read as the reverse complement.
CCCCCCTACACTACAGCCCATATATTGAACTTAGGCTTGCTGTGGTGGGATGCATTCTCAGTTTCTAGATGCCCTTCTAGTATAACATCCTAAAATAATTGAATTAAATGAATCTTTGCATCAGTTTCAATGGAATCAGGATTTTATTTCTAGGTTTTGCTTTGCCTTTGGTGCAAGGCTACAAAATCTCAAAGTAGTATGAAGATGTCTTTTTCCTTTCTGTTGCACAGCATAAATTTTACTTTTACCTTCATCACCAGGACAGACATTACCAGGAGCTATCTTTTGGACAGAAGGAACATGAAAAGAACTGCAAAATTCTAGCTTGATGAATGCTTGTGAGGAATATTTTCAAATGTGTTTTTCCTCAAGGTTGTTGCTTCTGTGTGCAATGGTTGTTCATTTAATTCAGACAGCACCTGTCTCTGATCATTATTTTTTAAAGAGTTCTAGTAATCCATAAACTTAATTTAGAAGAGAAAACATCCTGTTTCTAAAATACTCCAGTGGAATCACACTGTGGTTTTGATTGCTCCTTATTAAGGTGTACACACTGACGCATTTTCTTCACTAGACATGGTGTAGTCTCCTTCCTCCCTTTTCCTGGTTTTGCAGATACATTTTCTTTCACTACTTCGGCAGCAGCCTTCCAGTATCTGAAGGGGGCCTACAAGGATGCTGGGGAGGGACTCATCATTAGGGACTCTAGTGGTAGGACAGGGGGTAATGGGTTTAAACTTAAACAGGGGAAGTTTAGGTTAGATATAAAGAAGAAGTTCTTCACAGTGAGGGTGGTGAGGCACTGGAATAGGTTGCCCAAGGAAGTTGTGAATGCTCCAACCCTGGAGGCGTTTAAGGCCAGGCTGGACAGAGCCTTGAGCAACATAGTTTAGTGTGTGGTGTCCCTGCTCATGGCAGGGGGGTTGGAAGTAGATGATCTTAAGGTCCTTTCCAACCCTAACTATTCTATGATTCTATGATTTCCTTGAAGTTCTTACAGTGAAAATTCCCCTAATATCGGCAGCTAATATGGGCAGCATGAAGTTTAAGGACACCCCAGGGACAGAAATTCCAGAACTTCTTATTGTTGTAGACTATAGAAGGTATCAAGAAATCCACAGCTGATATGGTGCTCTTTCATTTAAGGTCCTGTCCTAGCTTGGATTAAAGCTTTGAACACAATGAGGCACCATGAGTAAATAGACACATAATGCAGAACTTTATATCTGGAGTTGAAAATAGTTGTCTCCTGTTGATGGTTTTTTTACTCCCTATCCTCACATACTAATAAGAATGGCACTATTCCCAACTTTTTGGTGGTGAATATTTGCCATGAAAAAAGCACTTGGCTACTCCAGAAATAAAAATGCAGCCACAAACCCTCCCTTTCTCTTTTAATAAGAATGCTGGTATGGTGTCCCAGTTTAACCACAGCTGGCCACTAAGTTCCATGCAGCTGCTCCCTCACTCCCTCCCGACCCCTGTGGGATGGTGAGAGAATCAGAAATAAAACAGGTAAATTTGAGATAATAACATTTTAATAATTGAAATAAAATTATCATTATTATTGTTACTATTACCATTATTAATAATAATAGTAAAAAATAGTAACAAAAAGGTAGACAACAAAGAGAGAGAAATAAAACCTGAGAAAGAAAGAAATGCACAATACAATTGCTCACCATCTGCTGACCGATGCCCCGCTTGTCCCCAAGCAGTGATCTGCTACTCCTGGCCAACTCCACACAGCTTTTATACTGACCATGATGTTCTATGGTATGGAATACCCCTTTGGCTAGTTTGGGTCAGGTGTCCTGTCTCTGCTTCCTCCCAGCTTCCTCTGCCCCTCCTCACTGGCAAAGTACGACAGACTGTAAAGTCCTTGATCAGGGTAAGGGCCACTGAGCAACAACTAAAACATTGGTGTGTTATCAGCATTGTTCTCATCCTAAATCCAAAACACAGCTAGTATGAGCTAGTAGGTAGAAACT
>NW_009932251.1:0-17831 GCF_000696875.1 Nestor notabilis | reverse complement strand
GTCCTGGCTGTGCTACCTCCCTGCTTCTTGTGCCCCTCCTCACTGGCAGAGCATGAAAGACTGAAAAGTTCTTGATCAGGGTAAGAACTACTTAGCAACAACTGAAACATCGGTGTGTTATCAGCACTGATCTCAGACAAAAGCCAAAACACAACACTGTACTAGATACTAGGAAGAAAATTAACTCTATCCCAGCCAAACCCAGTACATTTAGACCTGCTGACCTCTGCTTCTAGTGTTCCTTCTGCCTACTGGGGCGATCACCGAAGTTGGGAGTTAGGTCTCTGTCTCAGCCATGGTGTTCTCAAAGGCAGTGGTCTGCCTGCTTCTTCTCCTCTGGGACAGCATGTCCAGCACCATCAGAGGAAAAGAGGATCTTCTCTTATGTGTTTTCTTGGTTTCTTCCTATTTTCTCTCAGTCCTGAGGCAGAGGAGAGTGCGCAGGTTCTGACTGGGTACCAATACAATGCAGTACGAGGACTTCTGCTGAACAGTCCTTACTGGAGTGATAGGCAGGAACACAGCAGGAAGGCCACTCAGAGTGGAAGTTACTGTAAATTTCTCAAACCATAATATCAGGGGAGAGATCTAGTTAAAGAGGCGACTAAGTGAGCATCTGTGTGTGTGTTTGGCTGTTAGCTGGGGTCAGCCCACCAAAATGGTATGAATTTCACCCCCGTGCTACTGAATGATGTGTAGGTAGTAAAAACAGCTTTGTGTTTTCACTCATTTGGGCTAAGGAGAAGTTTTTATGCCTTGGAATGTCTTCTGACTGAACTTCTAATGAATTCCAAAAACTCATGGGAAAAAGAACAAAGGAAATCCTCTTCTTATATCTGGAACAGCAACCCTTCAGCTGTGTTTCCATACATAATAAGATTCACTTATTTTGTTACTACCGATCCCTCAATTCTTAGGACAGAAGAGATACACAGCCATGAGTAGAACATACTGCAATATATTACAAACCAGAATATTTTGATTCTTTATGTTTATGAAATTGTGTCTGTTGTACTCAAAAGTAGCAAAGTTTCTGTTATGAACTGGCCAAATCACTACTGGAGACTAAAATAATTATTTTTACACACACACAGAGTGTTTTCCAGTGGAAGGTCTCTTCCCTGCAGCTAATGGGGATAAAAAAAAAAAGATGTGAGAAGAAAATTTTCATTAATTAAGCAGAGTTGTAAGACAATACAAGAAAATGCTTTCATCGTAGTAATTAGTTGACAGTTTGCTTAGAAATACAGAGGAGAAAGGAGTTTTCTACCTGAGCAAAAAGCTGAATATTTAAGTTCTTTCTTTAGAAACGCAGGACTCCCATATCTGCAAGTACTGAACTGCAATTCACTGTTGACCACCTAGGATATTGTGAGAGAATTTCAGTGTAATGACTCATTTATCTGTGACCTGTGATGGCTATGGTATGGCTCGCCCTCCTTTTTGCCACACCTTACACAACATGGTATAATCTGCTACAGAAAGATGTGGTCGGCTGTTGGAAGCAGTAGTTAAGTCACTACAGCTAAAAAGACCTGAGATCAACTATTAACATGATTAAATTTCAGTGCTAAAGTTTGCAAGAAATAGGTTTCACAAGCACACAGATGAACAGTATTTCCTGAGCTCTGAATACAATTTTCCTTTCATCACTCCTACAGTCTTGGCATTTATGATGTTTCTTTTGGTACTGAAGTTGTGGATAGAAGAATGCAAGAACGTCTGTGCATATTTAAGATATTAATCCCAGGTTATTTTAAAAAGTCAGCACTTAGGTAACATTAAAGAAGAAAGAACTAATGAAGTGGTTTGGTTTTGGTGTTTCTGGTCATGAAATAATCATGCAGCATTTGCATTTCTCCTCTTAAGAATAGTGATTCTTTTACAAAGGGCAGAGACAAAGTAATCCAATAATTTAAATATCAGACAATTTTATATATTTACACTCTAATTTACATATAACTCAAGTTCAGTATTTGTGTTGGCTGAAATAATGGGTGATGCACTACACTAACAAAAGCTTTGAAAACCAAAATGGCACACTCATATAAGAGCACATTTCATACAGGAAGAACAATGATGGAGAGACCTCAGCCAAGTGAGAGCTTGGCAGTAAAACCTGCAAAAGGACTTTAAACAGTGGAGCAAGGCACTGGGTGCCTGGATAGTTCTGAATTGTTTCGTACTGGAGGTAGTGGGTATTAAACATAATTAATCTCCTTTCCTCCATCAGCCTATCCCCTTTACCCATCTAATAGTACTGGTGGTGTATTTGTGTAACTTAGTTACACAGTCCCTACTATATATCTTTGTTAGCTGGTGTCTGCAGGAGGCAACACCAGAAAGGGCTGTTAAGTCAACCAGGAGACCACAGTGGGCAATCACTGTCCCTGGCCAGACAAACAGGCTATCTGCAGCTCTGCTCAACACTGATGCTGACAAAGGTTCAGCTGGATTATAGCAATTTTTGCCCTAATCAGTATGCTAACTCTAAGGTTTCCCTAGAAACAGGAGCCATAAGTCCAAAGTGACATCTTATTTCTCCTAATCTTTTATTTCATTTTCAGTACGTAATTGCAGGTAAATCCTCCAGCAGCTGTTCCAGAGAAGGATGAAGTGGTCAATACATTTCATTCTGCTGCCTGCAAATAGGAGTTTATTAGGGAATGATGTCAACAGAATTTTATCTGAGCCACTTAATCTGTGTGTTTATAAATATTATCTGAATAGGTAGGTGCTCTTTCTTTACAAAATTATGACATACACCAGCTAAGAAATATTGGTCTTTTCAATTACATGACTAAATACAAGTGCAGCTCACATTACTGAGGCTGAGGTATATTGTTTAGATAAGAGACTTGAAAATCAAATTCTTATCATGTGTCTCTATAGTACTGTGGAGTTCTCTGTCACTAAGGTGGTTTCATCCTTGTTACCATTAACAGAAAGAACAAAAGAAAAAGGACTGTTTAATACTGTTTTTCCTTCTTGCCAGCATTAGCTAAACAGCACCCTCAGTCTCAGAAACTGCAAAAATTCGGAAGGAGCAGTTAACGTTAGATGAGAGACTTGCAGAACATTTGCAAACATCTGGCAATAATTGCAGAAGTGAGTTGTTATAAAGTAATACACAGCACTACTCATTCCACATTAGATCAGCTCTATGTCATGCAGTTGCTTTGCAAAGGGAGCACTTTACAATATCTGCACTGGCTCCAATTATTTTCTTGGGAAGCGTCAGGTAGAGATTCAAAGACTGTGTCTTGCTCTCTGGCTGATAGTAAACAGTTATGATTAGCAGCTGTGCTAGAGCTAAAAATCTTACCAGACATGGAAGGGGGTTAGAAAAAATTTTCCTGTGCTGTCCTTAACACTGAAACTTGTGTTTCTTGCTAGGACTAACAAAGCTTGGCTTTGTCTGTGGTGTTTGGCTTTGATAAAGCAAAGGAAGCTTTCGTAAGGAAATAACTTAAGAGACACACGATGGTCTGGTGTGAGCAGTTCTTACTTTCTAGAGTATTGAATAAGCACATCCTTTCTTTTTTATGAGAGAGAGATTTGGTTTTGAAAGGGCAATTGACTCTTGATAGATTTGATATTTCTCTTATGTTCTCATTTTGTTGATTATTTTCCAAGGAGCAGAAGCCTTGGTGTGGTGATTTGAAAGCTAAATCTAAAGACAAAGAGACAGAGAAGCAGGAGAAATCTTAATATTCATCTTACTGCTAACTAAAATGAGGAGTTTATCCAAAACTAATCTCTGCTAATTTAGTTTGAAAGACAAAAGAACAATTTTGGTCACCAGTTTGCAATTAAGGATGAGTTTTGAACTTCCTGAATGCTATTCAAAGGGATGGAGGAGGAGCAGGGGGACGAGAAGAGAGGGCACAAAGTAAAGGACACAGAGCTTGTGTTCCTGATCATCATGGTCTTCCAGGAATAGAAGTAGCACATTTCGAGCTGCTTGTCGGTTGCTTGCCAGAGTCCCCTCTGGCATTTATGTCTCAAACACTCCCTTTGGCTGCTCAGCCTGAGACTTGATAAGCAAGGACACAAGCTACTAACAAAAGAAGAAATGTTCCATTTATTATTCAATCTTAGAGCAATTCTTAGAGCACTTTCTTTGTTTATTTAACACAGGTAAATGCAGTGCAGGCAAAATCAAAATAGCAGATACATCAATTGCACCCACAGAGCATTTTTCATACAACTCCAAGGCATATGCTTGGGTGCTTAGCATAACTGGTAAGTAGCTGCCTGAAGTTTCTCCTGCTAAGGGTTCAGACTGTATAGTCTATCTGAAGCTAAGGGTTCAAACTGTATAGTTTGTCTGAAGCTGCCCAGACTTCCTCTGCCTATTTTTCTTTCCCCTACACATTCAGAATTCCTCTACATATATGTTTCCTGACCAACTTAAGCATCTAGAAAAAGCAGGCAAACCCAAACCATGGTTTTCTATCAAAGAGCATGGAACACGAAGGCATTGTACTGGAAAGGACGTAAAAAGTCATCTGGTTCTTTCCCCTACTCAAGACAGAATCAACCTCCATTTCTGACAGATTTTTCTCTAACTTGTTGCTGAAGATGTCCAAGGATATCTACTTTGAAATCTTTCCAATCAATGCATTCATTATCCTTACATTTTCAAACTTTTCCTAGCATGTCATATGATTTATTTTTTTAGTTTTTTTTAATTTAAGTGAAATCCATTATTTCCTAACCTTTCCATCACATTTTTGTCAGTATCTTCTTCCAGGCATCTATTCTGGAGACTAAGAATTATTTAGGTTAGTCTTTGCAGCATCCATTTTTCCAGACCTCTGAGTGTTCTTGTTGCTTTCCTGTGGACTGTCTCCAACTGGCCTACCTTCTTCTTGAAGTTCACTGCCCAACCTCATGGTACTCTGAGTTGAATGGAAAAATAATTCTCCTTCAAGTTTTACTCTTTAGGAGTATCACAAAGAAGCTTTCTCCCAGTTGCTCAAAATCATCTTTTCCTAGAGGATGCTCCAGCTGGAGTCCAATGAGAAGCAATCTGCAGGGTCAACTCATTCATAGAGCTTGGTCTGTGGGGCCCTCTGCAGAAACTATCAGACCCTGCAGGACTCAGGTAGGTTGGCTAACGCTCCCTAATGCAGCCAGTGAAATTTGCAGTCTGTTATATGTATCAGCAATGATGCCAGGCTGTACTCATTTTACAGTGCCCTGATTAATTATGTTAGAGAGCCATCATAGTAAGAGCAGAGCAGATGCCCATGATGGGTATAACAAGGCAGAAGAGGAAAGGGGAAGTCAAGCACATTCCTTGTTTCTGAGCACTCCTAGGGACAGAACCATGTACAGGGGAACCTTTTCCCAAGGGCAACTGATCCTGCTTACAACCATGTGCAATTCAGGGACAAAATAACTGGTCTGTCAAGAAATTTAGCCAGTGGAAGTACAGGCAAGCAGCTACCAAAGGATCTTTGTACTCCCTAAGGTCGTCGGTAGAGTCAGACTTTTCTCACAAAATTGTTTGTACATCCATGTCTCATTTGGGCAGAAAAGGGAAACATTCCAATCTGAAGGAACAAAGACTTTATTTGATTTACTGGTTGCTGTCTTGAAAGGCTCTTGTCAGCCTGACTTTTGCCTAGGGGAAGAGAATTGCCATGGTGTGAGGCTTCCAGGCAGATGGCTGGAAGCAAGTGCCAGGCTCAGCACCTCCCCGTCAGCTCGGCTGTAGCTCCCAGATTGGAAGGATCTCACACTCTTTGCCTCTAGGTAGAAAACGTGAATGATAAGAGCCTGCCAGAAATGTCAGCTTCCAGCTGTGTGACAATTCCTCCTCAACACAAATTTAAAGTAAGAGTCAGGTAAAATTTGAAATTTTCAAAGAATTAATATCTGAAGGACAGTTATTAAAAGGGCATTTTACACAGAAAAGAATGACATCCTTTCCACTCTGACAGGAAACTGCCAACCATTTCCACTTGCTGGTGCTTCAAAATCTTTCATTTCTTTTCCAGATTCTTTTTCCTCATCTATGAGCTGGTTGCTCTGATTCCCTCTCGTGACCCCTCTCATAGCCTCTCCTACGAGCCTCACCTTGCTCACATCACCTGCCCATTTTCCCTGCTACCCTTTCCCCTCTCACCAGTGTCCCTCTGCTTTTCCAGCAAGATCAGAACTTACCAGTTGGAGATGGTTGATGCTTGCAAATGATAGCACTGCTAGCTCAGTCATGACAGCTTTTATGTTTCTTTCTTTTGCTCTATCCAGAGTTAAAATTCATTAGGTCACTTATACTTCCATAATTGTACAGCATTTTGAAATTTCAGCTTTAGTAGGAGTCTCTAAAAGATACATAGCTGAACAAAGGGAAAATGGGAAGGGAAGGGAAGGAAAGAAGAAGAGGGAAGCTGTAAGGGAAATAAGAAGTAAGGAAGCTGTAGCTCTCAACTGCTTCTGTCCTGGCAATACATGTTTTCATAGGGCTTACACAGTCACAGCTGCACAAGCTCTCCACCATTGCACATTGGTACTGGATCTTGCTGTTCCTACACTACATAATTCTATTAAAAGCAACCTAACAGGCCTTTTTTTGAAATTACCTGCCCTTTACCTTCACCATGTTCCATGGGAATCATGGTTCCAGCCTCCAGACCTGCTTGGATAATCTCCCAACTGCCAGAACCTGCTCACCACTGGGACACTGGGGTTCTTACATCTCATCCATACCCTCCTAGGTACTCCATCTTGCTTGGCTGTAATTTATTGCCAAAACCACAGGCAACCTGCTGTCTGCTGATTGCATGTCACAGTTCACATCCACTGATAATTATTGATCAGCTCTTAGGGAGATGCTGAACTCTAGTGCTGTCTCATCAGCTCACGAGGAACTCAGCTAACATCCTCAGGTGCCATTGCATTCATCATCTGCCCTAGTGATGATCTACCTACTTTTTGCAATGCTTTCTAGTGCTAATGCCTCTGGGGTAGAACCCCTCTTTAGCAGGGTGAGAAATAAAACCCCAAATGCTATACACAGCCCCTGTGGTACAGGCAGAGCAGGGTACCACATTTTTCCTCCAGATTCCCTCTAAATCTAAATCAGCTTCTCTGGGCCCCCTGCTGACATCTTCAGTAGGAATTTTTAACATGTGCACTGCAGGCCTCACCTTCTGCATTTCTGCATCTGTATATGTGTTTATGTGAGGTCAAGTAATGTGAAATTCAGCTGGAGAAGCAAGTGTGTTGTACACAAATAATGTGTCAGTCAGCTCTTACTCAGGGGTAGGAGGGGTGAGCAAAGCCAGCACATGAGCATCATTTCCTTCGCCTATACATCCACAAAAAATCAACTGCAGAAGTCACTGCTTTCTGCCAGCTAGCAATACCCTGTTACCACTAATTGCAAAAGCCATTAATAAAAGAGGGGAGGGGGGGAAGCAAGACACAAAAGGGAATAAATACTGTACATAGCCAGAAGGCCTTTCCCTCCCACACATATGATTCACTGTTGTTCCTTGCCTCACATGGGAAAATGTTGTCCTGCTTAATACGTACCTTAAAGGCAACTCTGCCTCAGAGACATCACATATGCATATTGATAACATGCACTTTGTAGTGCCTAGAGATGTTTTTAACGAGGCTTGCTGAAATGTACCAACAACTTTCTTCTCCTTCTGTGTGCCACAGATGATTTTTAAATGTGTTTCCTGGTGGTCTTTATCCCCTGTAAGAAAGCAAAAGAATGGTGCAGACAACAATTCAGTATGGCAGGAGAGGGGAGAAATGGCTTTCCATCTTTCCCAGTCATGCAGGCTGGTGTGGGCCCAGAGACCCCAGTTCCCTTGAAACCTCCATGTAAGCTCTTGGGGTTTTCCACAGAGTGACTAGAGACATGTGTCGAGCAATGCTTAACTGGGCTATAAGTGGAAGACCAGGAGAGAGGCCACTCTGCCAGCAGTGGAGTGGGTGCAGAACCATTCCAGGCAGATCACCTTATGGGGCTTACACCCCATTAAACTCCATCTGTCTCTGCATATCTAGTTAACCTTACTACATGACTGGAAGAAGTCAGGTGAAGCTTTCTTGTGATCTGAAGGTGACGGGAAGAGCCATGTCATGTACGAGTACTTCCAAGTCAAAGCTTCCAGCCTCCCTTTGTGTAGCCCTTTATAACTAATATTATTCAATTAATGTAACTTATTTTCAACAGCTGCCTCATGGTGTCACAGGCAATTAAAATGGAGATGCAGAGTCATTAGAAGCATGGTCACAGAAACACTGAAGTCCCATACACCCTAATCTGTCCTCTGTGGAGTAACTGGTGATGTTGTACCCAGAAGGTACTTTTCTGGCCCCTTTTTACTGCTGGAAAGTACCTATAGTTGTAACTCCACTGCATTTCTGCTCTGCAAAAGGTTCTGCAGATGTGGTGCTGGCTCCAAAATGTGTGCCTCTGGAGATCAAACTCACAGCATCCACCAGTACATCACTTTTGCTGCTCAAAGCCTCTGAGAAAGACATATCTGGTGACAGGCAGGCAGCAGGTCACATCTGAAAATGGGGAGAATGACATCCCTTGCTCAGGACTGCATTCAAAGGAGGACAAATGCGTGGCATGATCCACACACCCTGATGACCAGCTAGCTGGGGGGGTATGTTGCCAGTCATCACTGGTAGTACACCACTTGCTTCATCTACCCTGTCACAAATCTAAAGCACTTGAAAGCATTATGCAAAGATGTATGAGCATGCTTACAGTAACTTTGTTCAGGCATTGGGATCTGCTATTTGCAGTGGAATAAATTCACAACAGTGCTGCTGTTAGACTGTCCTCGTCACCTGAGTTAGCTCTTTTAAAACTTGTTGCTGTGAACCTCCTTCTCTGGGGCATCTAGGAAAAGATGGAGGAGAGGTGGAGGGACTGCGTGTGGCCTCATTTCTCCCTCACAGAGGGAGACAGTTACACTGGGCAATGCTAATGGGGTGCTCTGAAGCTTGCACACTCCCTCATTTATCCACAGAAAATCTGTCCCACATACTTAATTTTTTTCTTTTTCTGAACCAATGCATGTAGGATGGTTTAAATATTTTCAAGATCTTATCTTCAACAGCTGCTGTGATGGCTTATAGAATATGATAGTATTCCTGGCTGGCGGTGGAAATCAGAGAACTTGCTTAGAATGATAGTTCCAGAACTTAAATATAATGAGTCACTCTTGCCTGAACCCTCACTATTTTAATCAAACTTTTTGGATTTCCATTTTTTATTGTCATGTCACTGCAGATGACATTTTTCTTCCTAGGTGTACACAAATCCATAGACTTCATTACTAAAAGAAAGGAAATTTGTGGGTAACCTCAGATAAATTATCATAGTCAGCATCATGAATGAACACAGAACCATTATAATGTGATTTTCACAGCAAAATGTCTTTGGGGTAAAGCAGATCCTTGCTTAAAATGAGCATACACAAGTGGAACACACACAGAGAGGCACACACTAACCTTCATTGGTTGCAAAAACACATGGGCTGCATCTAGTAAAAATAAAAAATTAGATAATGGTTAATCTGCAACATTTGGTGAAGTTTGTGATGCACCATACTACCACACAGGTGTGATTACAGGACACATCATCTCTCTGGGCCACAGCTCATCATCTGAAGAACTGTGATGTTTTCTAGAACGATGCTCTGTGAATATTGACACAAACAAGGAACTCCCTTGGAACTTGACAGTGGTGTGAACAGTTAAGGACATGGAGCCAATGTAGTGCTCTAGCTCAGCAGAAACACCGAAGTATCCTCACTGTGTACTCCCCACATCAGTATATTTTCAAGCAGCACTTGGCCCTAAATTTTCTCTGCTTTCTTCTTAAATTGAGAATTGCAGAGGATTGTTTTCTCCATGATTTTGTTAGGAAGAAGTCAGTGTGTGGTTTCAATTTTGGATGAAGTCCTTTAGCAGACTACGTATGCATACTCTGCAAAATGTACTTCAACTTTCATAGAACATATTAATTTGAGTGTTATCCAGTATCAGCTTGTTTATATCCCTGCAGATATATGGAGACTTTCCCAGCCTTGAAAGCAAAAATCAAGACACTAGAATTGTCAGCTATTGGCACTCATTTGGGTGAGAGTTTTCCTGTTCCTTGCACAGGTCTATATTATTTTTATCCTTTTAGAATTCATCCTTTTATTTTGGGGAGCGCTGGAGGGAAGCTAAAGAAGAAAACCAGAAGCCTTAAGGTAATGATTCAAGAAAGAGCACTCACACCTTCATTTTCTATGTATGTGTGTTAAAACAAGAAGGAAAAAATGAAGGCAGGCAAATGCGGTTAGGGAAAGCAATAAATGCTCACCGAGAGCTGCTGGCAGCAGAGGCGAGAGCAGGGTGATGGGCTTCCTGGCTTCCTGGGCTTCCTGGCTTCAGCCCTTTCATTTTGTCACTGGGGTCGACAACTGGTTTTCACACAAAACCCCTTCCAGGGAGGGAGAAGGTTGAAGGGCTGTGCTTTGTGGGTGAAGTATGGTCCCCACAGGCAGCAGGTGTACAGGCAGGGTGCAGGGGGACGCAACCGAGAGGAGGACTCAAGGTTGAAGAAAGACTTTCATTGAGGAGCATGGGGAGGGTACGATGAAACAGGAGGAAGAAGAAGTATTGTAAGGCAAGGTCTGTTGGTAAAGGGCATGTGAGTGTAAGCTAGCCAGGAGTAAATTCAGGCTAGAAATTAAGAGAAGTTTTCTAGCTTTGAGACCTGTAAGCTCTGGGACAAGCTTCCAATTAGAGCAGCTACAGAAAAAACACTTATAACCTTAAGAAAGGTTTATGTGTTGAGTAGAAAGCACTATGTTTTATGGTTACTGGAGACAGTAAAGGACTGGGCCCTGTAGCCTACAAGAGTCTTTCGTGGTGTGTGTTCCTAATTAAATGAAGCATTTGTTTGCTGTGTATCAAGTTGGGGATATGTGAACGAACACCTCAAAGACACAGAAACCTTTCTGTTCCTCCTAGAGCTTCCCCACCAGCACAAACCTTGCAAACAGTAAAACAAATGCAAGGCTTGAGGAACAAACAAGCATGCACCAGGGGGAATGATGTTAAACAGTGAAACTCTCAACTGCTTCTGCACAGGTTAATATAAAGGGCCACATTCTGACATCCTTGCTCCCTATTTACCAGAAAAAACATTTCTTCTGACATAGAAAACTGTAACTTGGTGATGGAAGCTGACTTAATTACAAAATTCCTGTCAAATTGTCAAACAGAAAGTACAAAAGGAACATTTAAGGGTCATTGAACTGTGTTCCCAAGTTCTGGGCAGAAGTGTTGTAACTAGACAGCATCACCTTACAACTCTTCATTTCTAAAGCAAGCAGGAGCAAGATAATTGTCACATTTTGGGTAGCTTTGTCACAGTTTTTTAGCACCATTCCAGTGGGTTTTGGTTTAGTTGAAATCCGAAGTGAGCCTGCAGGTTGGTTTCTAGTTTCTAAAGACAGCCTCACAGCTGTCTTTTCGCAGCAAATATCATTGGTCTTAGTGTCAATAATCATAGTTATTGGAACTGCCTGATTTTTCTATTATTATACTGAAGGACAGATTGTAGGAAGATCAACTGCAGCAGAATGAGTTGCAGCAGAAGCTGCTTGATTGACAGAAAAAGCATTTAGACCATTTTCTTATTTGTGGTTGTTTTTTTGCGGTGTTTTTTTTCTTAATGTTAAGGTGAATGGGCATGCTGAAGCAAATATAAAAGGCAATGAGCCAGAGGGAAAGTAGAAACACAAATACATTGCAGTCAGAAAAACCAGGGTGTGCGTGCATGGCTCCTGGGCACCATTATCCACCTGCACCCCAGGACACCAGGTCATCCCAAGAATAGTGTGTGCTTGGAGCATACAGTGTCATTGGCAAGGACTTGCACGTACCCCCATGTGGTGCCAGGTTTTATTGTGATGGAGAAGCCAGGAGCCTGGCAGGGGAATGCATTTATTTTCTTCATACATATAAGGCTAGCTCAGCTTTGGAACTGGAAACATGAAGTGGTCAGAGTATATGAGGTCTTCAAGGCCTACCAGGAAATTGGGGAAAGGTAGAATTTGCCTCATGCCTCTGGTTTTCAACAGTGCCAAATCACTGCATTAAAAGGTATTAATACCATAGTTGTAACACTTGCCTTGAGCTCTCAGGGGCTCCTGTGTGATTTTAAACAGTCTGTGAGAGGGAAAATATCAAATGAGCAAGACTGATGTTGCTGTTCTGATACAGAAGTCACAGAGTACTCCAATGATGATTTTGTGGGTTGGAAAATGCCATGGGACAGGGACCATCTTCAGTGAGCAGAGGAGGAGAGTCCTGCTGGGAATACAGGGGAACTGTAGGAGTGCTGCATTGGATCCCAGGAGGTGGAGGGGGAGAGTTTGAGAAGAAACAAGGGAAAAACATCAGAGGAGAATAAGGTACCAGAAGCAGAGGAAGCCATGGGAACACAATCTTCAAAACAGGTCTAATGACAGAATATTTACAAAACAATGACAATACTTTAGTCATCCTCTTACTCGAAATGCTGTAGTAATGTGGAGGAACATGAGCAGAGCCTGGCTTGCTAATGGAGACAGCATAGAAACAACTTGATGTTATCTGTTAAATGCAGTGCCTTTAACCGACAATCATCTTTCACTTTATAGACGTGTTGGTATGAAAGCCATACATGTCGTCAGCAAATGCTAAACCTGATGACATTTAGCCTTTCTTTCGGTTTTGTTCACTATTTCATCTTCTTTGGCAGATGGGGCACTGCTTGATGCTCTGGACGTGAAGCTTCAAACCCATTTTCTAAACATGCCACAACATACAGATTTAATACTTTCTTCTTATGTATCTTTTTCAAGGAAAAGTAAAAGAGAAGAACAAAAAAATCAAAGCAACCCCTGCCTCCCCCTGCAATGCCATTGTGCATTGAAACTGGTGTTGCCATGAGAGGGCACACTGCAGCTGTAGCTTCAAGACAGACCAGCAAATCTATCCCAGGAATGACAAGTGCCAGTTGCTTTCCGCCGAGACTGTACAGTGTGTGTGTATGTGCTGAAGAAAGTGTAGAAGGCTTTCTATTAAGTTTCCCAAATGTTTGCTTATCTGCTGACTTCTCCCTCTCCACCCTGCCTCTCACCCTTGCAGTCTTTGCACTGCTTTCAAGTGAAAGTTTCAGAGCTGTGTTTAAAATTAGTATTTCTGGCCAGAGATTTAATGAATCTGTAGTTTCTCTTGCTTAGTGTGTTACATCCAGGGAGTACACAACCCTGTTTTGGAGACAGTACTGTAGTAAGTGAGCAGAAGAGAGCAGACACATGCAAAGACATCCTGTCTTGGGGTGAAGAGAGGTAGATCGCTCGAAGTATATCACAGGAGCCACATCAACAGAACTTTTGCAATGAGTCCTAGGCCTTATATTACTGAAAAGATTCTGACACTATCAGTATCAGGAGTGTGGACAAAAAAAAGAAAATGTTCAATGAGCTGAAGGGATCAATGTGTAAATCAAGGACAGAAGGTGTTCATTTGGTTAAAACCATATTGACAGAAACCCATTATATTTGTAGGCCTTAAACTTACTGGGTACAGAGAAGCTGCACAGCTTGATAGAAACAGGGTATAGGAAAATCAAAATAAGAAGAGGCAAACCTACAAATCTACTTCTGATTTTCAAAGCAAGAACAGCAAAGTCCTTTTGCGGGTAGGATGGAAGAGTATTAATACATGAACTGTGGGAAACATTCTGTTCCTGACAGAGTACCTTGGGTGTACTCAGCACTTTTTCTCTACTTACTGACTTCAATAAGTGTACAAGGAAGAGATTAAGGATGAATTACCTTTGGATTCAAATGGTACTCAGCATTATAATAAAGGTTACCTTTTTTTTTTTTTTTAAAACCAGAAGCCCAAACACATATTCTGTGTCATTCCCTTTTCTCTTTGAAAAAATCTGGAAACATACTGAATTCTCATGTGTGTCCATAACATACATACTAAACTCAAAAGTTCAACCTATCGGGAAATTTCCTGTCCAAGTGAGGTATTTCAGAAACTTGAAGAGAATCTCCTGCAGCTCACACCTGGTTTGATGTGATCCTTGTTTTCCTGACTGTCTCTGCACTGTTTCATGTTCTCTCTGCTCCCCAGGGCTGTTTGTTTTATCACCTTTCTAGCCAATAGCCCTCTAGTTTGAGTGCCAGGCTACTGGGACAGACATGATTCTTTGTTATATCTCCACACTGTCTAGCACAGTGAAACAGGTCATCATACTATGTTTAACTCCTAATAATGATAATTTGACCTGCTGGTACAGAATTGCATGTAATAAAAAGTGATAAACATGTCAAGGCGCAGTATTCACAGCCTTCTTAAACCAGTTGACAAAGCTATTACCGCATCTCTGATTGCTAGAAATGCTATAGCTCCTGTACAGTGTTGTCAGTGTGGTTGTTGTCAAGAAGATGAAACTGGTGTTCTATAGCAAATATCCCTTAAAAATACTTGGATAACACTTGTTGCTTGCAGACACTGCATGATATTAGCACACACTGCATGTTGATTTTCTATCCAGCTGACTGTAGGAATGGTCAGACATCCTCCTGAAGAAGAGTCCAAGTGTTATTGGACATCACTGGCATGTTGTCCCTTTGCTACCTCCTGAGCAAAGCTCCTAGGACTGATCATGTCAATGGTCTTCAAACACATCAGTGCCAACTCTGTCACCTTGGAATAAACAATTGCCATAGACCACCTAACCAAGGTTGCTTTTCACAGAGGAACATTCACTTGCTCTTCCCCAGGTTTTGTGGGATATGGATAACTTGGAGTAAAGTTATACACAAATCTACTCCCACTAGATCTCTGTAGACATGTCCAATTATCTACTGAAGTCCCTTAGCAGCAATTTCTATTCATATGAACACTGGAACTATTTCAACCTTTGGCACAAGCAAGTGCACTCAATAGCAGCATACACAAAGATAAATGGCTTAAAACCAGTTGCCTGAAACCCATGCAGGTGAGCACAGACTGTGCCTATGCTTGTGAGAAGGCCAGTCATTCAAAATACGGGTGTTGACAGATTCTTCTCAAGATCCCACAGCCTTTGCCTGTGTTGATGATAGAGCAAAGGTTTTGCAGAACTTTTGGTCCAGAGCCCTGACATCTAGTTTCAGGAGGGTTGCTTCTCCTAAGGATTTTGGCTGTTTTATAGAGCACGCTTTAATTGGGTAACCTCAGTTCTGGTAATGAGAAATAGAACACATCATATTGTCATTTGAATAGCTTATTTTTGCTGGACAGGGTACTGACTTATCTTTGCAGCATAACATTACAGTTTTTCTTCCATACTTTAGTTTGACTGAGTAGGAGCAGCAGAAGAAGGAGATCTAATTTCTTACAGAGATTAGAATAATTTATTGCTGCTTCTGGGACTGTGAGCTCATCTTTGAGTCGTCCTTACTAATAAGCAACATAACATAAACTCTTGCTTCCCTTACAAGGTTGGTTTGCAACTGGATTTTGACAGAAGCTCTGAGGGTCATGTAAGAATGTTCTGAGAGACTACTCAGGATGACAGATTAAAGAAAAAGTACTAAAATACAGTGCAGTTCCTAAAGTGAAACACAATGTGAGGTATGGCTTGCTGTGAAATGTCTTTTGAAGTGCCTACTTTCATGCTCTTTATTTCACCATCTATTTTTAAAACAAATTTTCTTCTTAACACAAACATTTTTCCTGTAGTCTCTTCGAATTTATGTTAGCAGGGTCACACTGTACAGAAAACACACCACCACCACCACTATTGCAGCATCTCTGGCAGTTTATATTAACCATTGTATGAGACAACTTCCAAGCCACCTGAGGCTACCTCCTCCTATGCAGACCAAGACTTCTGCTATCAACAGATCTAGCCCTGTCTAGAGGCTTTTCAATTTCCCTTCTGTTGCTGTGAGAGACATAACCACCCTAATCCCATGACAGCATTTAATCCCTGAGTCATTCCCAGTGCAGATACTTTGCATGCTTCATTTGTTACAGAAACACAGTATCATTAAGAAGAGAAGGCTAATGCAAGTGTATAGCACTATTGCTGCTCATAAATTGTTTCATTATCAGCCCAGGTGCATACTTTAAACCCCGGAGTTTCAGATCATGATGTTTCCAGCTCTCACGGTTGTAATAGATGATTACATAAGGTTTAAGAAAACAGACAAACAAAATGTTTTTAATTTAAAACTCATCTGACTTTAAAAAGAAAATTGTGATTCTGAGTCCTATCACACAACTGGTAATATTTTGGATTTGGCAGTTATTGTAAGGCTTTCCCAATGTTATTGCACATCTGATCTTGCCTTGTTTTCACCAAATGGACAGCCCAAACCAAGTCAAACCAAGACAAACCTAACCTTCCCCCTGTTTATCAGCAGCTATATGTCCCCAGGTACTCATTAATGATCTCTTTCAATCCCAAACTCAAATGTGTGGGTCTGGGGCAGCTCAATAATATCAGAACACCTTCTGCAGCCTTTTCAGTTAGGAGAGCTGACAGTAGGGAGTAGGGGAAGGGAGCCCCGTCTCATCAGCCAAAAAATCACACCTGTGACTGAGCAGGTTTTAAAAGCCCTGCTACTGCCACTAAGGAGGGACAGCCACAATGTGAATGTATATAATCAAGATTGTACTTTTGGCATCACCCTTTCTTTGGGTTCTTCTTTAGGTCTGTAGGAGAAAAATAGCTGACCTACAGAAATCACCATGCCTGGGTTACACAGATGTATCTTAAGCATCAACCTCACTAGTAAATTGTGGTCTGGAAAAAAAAGGAATTTTAAAATATCCCTGTGGTTATTTTTGTCAATGGGTTATCACCACCAGAAATGCTCATAGCAGGCAAAAGAATTCACACACACAGTGGGGGGTGAGGGGAAAGGGAGAGAAAAAAGAAAGAAAAAACGAAATGTCTGTATTAGTTCAGTTGATGTTCTGAAGAAAAGGATCTGGCAAGACCTACGACCAATGGTTGGAAACAAACAGGTCAATCTTCAGGACTTCCTGACCTAGTTTGCCTTCAAGAAGGTATAAAGCAGGAAAGAAAAAAACCATCAAGTTTCAGCAAAAGCAAGTTGTATTACTTTACTCTGCAGGTGTAATTATTTGATACTTATGGAGATCATTTGTAGCTTTATGTTAAATCAAACCATAAGGAAAATGCTTCTGGTGTAACAGCCTGAGAGCAGACAAGACTCCCCCTTTTCAGATTTATCTGCAGAATACACACTTTATGTTGGCTTGAGAAATATTAACACTTGTAAGACAGAAAATACCAATGCTCAGAAAAGAGGGATGGAGTCAGGATGCCTGTGTTATCTTTCCTGTTAAAGTTTATTGTTAAATCTGTGGTGTAACCAGAACATTTCAAGACTGCTTAACCTTCTATGATGGGGCTACAGAACTGATGGACAGCGGCAGAGCAGTTGATGTCATCTACCTGGACTTGTGCAAAGGGTTCAACACAGTCCCACACAACATCCTTGTCTCTAAATTGGAGAGACATCAATTTGATGGATGGACCATTCGGTGGATAAAGAACTGGCTAGATGGACGCATGCAAAGATTTGTGGTAAATGGCTCAATGTCCAGTTGGAGACCAGTAATGAGTGGTGTCTCTCAGGGATTGGTGTTGGGACCTGTGTTGTTCAGTATCTTTGTCGGTGACATGGACAATGGAATTGAGTGCGCCCTCATCAAGTTTGCGGATGACACCAAACTATGTGGCTTGGTTGATACGCTGGAGGGAA
>NW_009932250.1:1659-2001 GCF_000696875.1 Nestor notabilis | reverse complement strand
ACTGTGCAGGGGCCACAAGCATCCACCATAGCACATACCAAAAAGGAGGAGGGTGTTAATTCAGGAAGCTGGAAGCTAGAAATAAAAAAACCCAAACCAACAACAAAAAAAGGAGGAGGAGTGTGATAAGTGAGGTTTGTTCATCAAAAGGGTTAAGGGGTAATGTTGCTTGTTATACTTCAAGAAACTCTTTGTAACTGTCGTTTTGTGAAACATCTTTTTCTTTGTGAAGGGAAAGGGAAAGCCAATTGTACTATTACGAAAAGTATGCTTTATTAAAGTAGGATAAACGCTTTTAGAGAAGGAAAAGGAAGAGGGGCTGGGGGGGTCTGCTCGGTCTCT
>NW_009932250.1:0-1510 GCF_000696875.1 Nestor notabilis | reverse complement strand
ATCTGGGCAAAAGAGATAACGGGATAGGCTGAGGCCAAAATATCTGGGCAAAAGGGAGAACAGGATTGGCTGAAGCCAAAATCGAGAGGTATAAGGGACAGCCTCCCAGGGGCCTGGTGTGTCTTGCGTGGAGCGGGGACTCCCTGGCGCACCCAGCGCTGGTTTTTTTTATCTGCTACCGCTTGCTCAATTCAGTAAAATTTACGTTTTGAAACCAGAGTGGCTCACTCGTTTATGACAAGGAGGACAATTAAAAGCAAGGGGCTTCCTCCAAATTCCAACATACTCACACAGAACTACTTCGCTATTCTGCAGGGAGCTAACGAGGAAATGCCCACCACCAAATGAACAACCTGCTGATGCACCAGTAAAGAAGATAACTACTAGTGCCTCCAGGAAAAAGCAGTGGGTCACAGTAGTAGGTGACTCTACTTTGAAGGGCACAGAGGTACCCATCTGTCAGCCTGACCCTGTCTTGGGGGAGATGTGTTGCCTAACAGGGGCTCATATAATGGATGTTGCTGAGAGGCTTCCTCATCTTGCAAGTCCTGCTGACCATTACCCACTTCTCGTGGTCCATGTGGGTGCCAGTGATACTGACAGCAGTAGTCTGGGAATCGCTAAGCAGGACTACAGAGCCCTGGGAAAGGTGGTTAGGAGCTCTGGGGCTCATGTAGTTTTGTCATCAATCCTCCAGGCCAAAGGGAGGACCTTGAAAAGGCCAGGAAGATTTGGCAGATCAACAAATGGTTAGAACAGTTACGGCATAGCCAGGGGTTTGGTTAATTAGAACATGGGACTAGATTTGGGAAGCCAGGTCTACTGGAGGCTGGTGGATCTGGTCTGACAAGGGGAAGAGCTGCTTTGGCAGGAGACTTGCCAGGCTGGTCAAGGCAGCTTTAAACGAGATGTGTTGGGGGGTGTATGTGTGCATATCAATCCATCCCAACACTCCCAGTCAGTTGCCACCACCTGTAATGAATGCGTGGAACGACACAGAGCTATTTCAGCTGCTCCAGCCAATGAGTCGGTTTCTTTTGGAGCTCGGCTCAGACACCGCTATACAAATGCCTGTAGTATGGGGAATAAACAACAGGAATTAGAGATGTCGTAGATCGGCTACAGGCTGGAGAACACGGTCCTCACAGGAATTAGAGATGTCTTACATCGGCTACAGGGCTACAGGCTGGAGAACACGGCCCTCTGTCTGGGGATAGGTGATGAGTCAACAGAGTTTGTGGGTCACGGTCAGAGGGAGAACAGCGATGGGGGATATTACTGTTGGGATCTGTTACAGACCACCCCATGAGGAGGACTCTGTGGATGAAGCGCTCTACAGACAGATAGGAGCAGCCTCACACTTATGCAGCCTCATGCTCACAGGCCCTTGTCCTCATGGGGGACTTCAACCGTCCTGATACCTGTTGGAGGGATGGGACAGCCTGGCACAGGCAATCCAGGAGGTTCCTTGATGGTGCTGAAGACAACTTCTTCTTGCAAGTAACAGAGG
>NW_009932249.1:0-362 GCF_000696875.1 Nestor notabilis | reverse complement strand
AGGAGTGCAGGGAGCACGCGTCACCCAGCTGCCCTCCATCAAGCTGGTCCTCAAAGAGCTGAGTGGCCGCAGTGCTGCGAGTGTCCCTCCTGCCTCTGCTCTGCCCTCAGGGGCTGCCCCAGCCCAGCATCAGCTGCATCACTCCCCTCAGGCCCTGTCTCCAGCCCAGCAACTCTCCTCCTCTGTGCCCTCAGGACCTGCTGGCTCTGCTGAATGACCACAGGCCATCCACGGAGGGGATCTTCCGTCGGGCAGCCAGTGAGTGCGCCTCCCGTGAGATCAGGGAGGCCCTCAATGGCAGGGCGGAGGTCCAGCTCCAAAGTCAGCCTCTGCTGCTGCTGGCTGTCCCCCGGAAGGTGTGC
>NW_009932248.1:17511-39099 GCF_000696875.1 Nestor notabilis | reverse complement strand
TTGCCGGCTGGGTTTGAACCACGACACAATGTTTTAAAAAACATTAATCTTTCTTATGCTGCTCTCTGCTGTGCTGGGTTTTATCATTGTCCCAAGAACACAACTGGAATTAGCAAGTATGTGTAGCATGGGAAGTTCTCAGAGAAAGGCTCCATTTTGAATAAAAATAAAGTAATTTTTTTATCATAGAGAGTTAAAAGGGCACAGAACACCACCACTCTATGCACCCAAGAAGTGCTCTTTACTTCTATGTTTCACCAATAGGTTATGAGGGGTTTTATGTTCTTTCTTCTTAAAATTAGAATAGCCAATGACATTTATCAGTTCTTACTTTCTGAAGATATTTGCACCTTTTCCCAGACTATTTTTTCATCTTTTCTGATGATGAATTACCATTACAGTTCCTTTGCACTTCTCAATAATATCTTAGGGTATCTCCAGTTTCTAGGAACCCAGTTGTTCTTCAAAGATGCCAGTTGCACTTCTCCAGGATGTTTCCAGTTCAGAGGCCTAGTTCTCAGGCTGGCAGGCGTTTTCTCTGTCAGTATCTTTCAGCAGACATTTACTTCTCTTCAGTAATTTTCCTCTTCTAACCACACTGCTTTTATGACTGCCTACGTCATATCGCTTGATAATGCACCTGAAATATGTTTAGCAGTAATATATTGTTAGGTATTCCGAAAGAAAATGAAAAGTAAAAGTTAGACCCTAAGAATGTGGAGAATTCTATCTTGAAATGTGATCATAATCCAGGCAGTGATCTCTGCATGCTAGAATAATATACATACGAAATAATAATAAGGGCTACATATAAAAAAGGTATAAAAAATCAGTTACATTTCTTTTGATAAAGACAGAGAAACTGACTTTGGGATTTCTTTTATTTTATTGCAATAAATAAGTATATGTCAGACTATAGCAGAAAAGGTATTAAATTTCTCTTGTGGACAGCACTGTTCAATAATATTCTGCTAAAGAGTATCTTTTAGTATCTGAGTCTCTGTCAAAGTTAAGATATTTGGCTAGATAAACTACCGGTCTGATCCATTATTGAAATTCCTATGTTCTTATGGCTTTATATTTCCTCAATAACAACTACTTTGAACTGGATAATATAATTTAATGCCTACTTTCCTTGTTCTTTGGAATGAATAATACTCAGTGTAATAGGCAAGTCTTACAAAGAGCTTTTACTTCTGAGTAGTGAAATGATGCACTGACATTTTCAGTAGTGAATAGATTTCACAACTGACACATTAATAGTCTTTGGATGGAGAAAGGTCTGGTTCAATGTCTTCAAAAAGCTTTTGAACATGAGATAAGTCTTTCCAGTATGAAGATTTATTTCTTTTTAAAATTATATTTTGTTAAAATTAATGTATTAGGCCCAGGTCTTGTTACCAGGTTTTTTTAGTTTCAAAATTCTGTGTCAAAATACATACTTATGCATATAAATAGGTTGATATTTTAAAAGTATAGAGCAGCTGAGTCTACCATTAAGTTCTAAATCTTAGCTGCATCACAAGGTATATGTTTTTGTGTGTTTTGTAAGCATATTAGTGCATAATATGCAAGATCTTATGGATAACAATTTGGTTATGATCTTATCTATTTCGAAAAGGTACTAAATAGTGCTGCTTCACTAAATTGTAACATCACAGATTTCTGAAGTATGGAACATAGTATCCTATGTTATGAGGATATTAGGCCTACAAATTCAAAAGTCCCTATTTAAATACATTTAATCCTGAAGACCTCCTGTGGGATTTTTGACTCATCATTTAGGGAACTAAGCATAGATAGTATAAAGAAGAGAAAAAAAAAAAAAAATCATTTCCTCCTTACTTTGTCCTTGTATCAGCAATGGATAAAATGGATAATATTGGTTTACATATTAAACTTCAGCCTCATCTGTATTAGAAGAGGATAGAGTTTCTGTGGAGCCAAAAAAGAATGGCAGAAACACTGAGATAAGACACTGTAGATGACTTCTTAAGTCTTTTGCTGTTAATAGTCTAAACAAATTTGTCTCTTGATCACTGCATGCAATTTTCATGTCTAGGTTTCACATGTTCCTTTCAGATACTGTATGTCTCAATTTCCCACCAATAATGTATATGAATTCTTACATGTGTTGCAAGAATAAATTAATTAAAGAATGCTGAAATTTTTAATTGCCACAGGGTGTTCTATCAGTAACTTTGCTAGATATTACAATTTGTATTTTAGACAGGTCATCAAATTAAACTCAGGCATTAGCTTGAATATAGAAGGTATAACTAATACTAATTGCCTAAACTACTCTGTATCACTAAATTAAAGTAAGTCTTTTCAGAAGCAAAGTAATTCAATCAGAACCCTTATGTCATGCCATTGTAGCATAACTTGCTTCTTAACAGAATATCTTTGTTAAGACATTTGGGAATTTCTAAAAAAGAAAAAAAAAAAAAGAAAAATAGATCCTGGTTATTATTATCCATGCATGTAAAGTGTGGCTGGTAACCTTTATAAAAGCAACTCAACTCTAGTGCAGTGAATAAATCTGCAGTCCACTTGTAATACAACCAGTAATTCATACCAATATCAGGAATAATACATAGGGAAATACATGGACTGAACCTCAACAAACAGAAATGCATCTTTAATTTACTTACAGACTCCTTTATAAAAAGGACCAAAATCCATACTTATACATGTATGACAATGAACTAGTAAAAATAGATATGTTAAACATGCTTGCAGAGATTTAAAATGATTCAAGACAGGAATTTTGCAAAACTAAAGCAAAACATGGGACAATCCCAAATGTTCATTAATTTATAATTGGTATGAATTATTTACCTCAATAAGTATTAAGGACAATCTTTGATGCCAGACAGATCTGGCAGAAATGTTAACATTACTCGAATCATTTGTACCAGAATGGGTTACTATTCAAGGCAATGAAGATGAAAAAAGAAAATCTTTTTTTTTTCTTTATATTTTTTCAAATAAGTGTTATTCTGTTAAAAATCTTTAAATGCATGCAAATGAAAAGATTGTAAAATTAAATTACTCTACTAGAGGGACCTTTAATAGTACCATAAGTGTGAAAAGCAATTTGGTTTATAATACTCCTTATGTTCTAAACTGTCGTTTCATGCATGAGCAGCTCTGTTCAGTAGTGTTAGTATTTTGATATTAATAAAAAATTTGGCATACAGAAATTTCTGTTACTTTTGAAATGAAAATAAATATACTTAATACTGCTATTAGGACAAAAAAAAATATATTACAGGTTTTTTTCTATGATGTTAAAAAAAAAGAAAAAAAAGGCTTCTAAAATTTCTTGAAACCACTGTCTAAACTACTAGTCATATTTGCTACCTGTTCATGCTTACCCAGAGAAAATAAACTATTTTCTACTGAAAAATTATATTAACATTGCTCAGATACTTTCGTATTAATACAGCAATAAAACAGCAGCCTTGACATGGTGGATGCCATTTCCCCCTTTTTTTTTTTTTTTTTTTTTTTTTGGTAGATTATTTGATACATTGTGTGAATGTCTGAATCTAATCTGAATGTTTGTTTCTCTTCTGAATCCTCTCAGAAAAACATAATGCCAATTAATAACTTATTTTGCTCATTAGATCATGTTTTACTAATTCACAAAACAAAACCAAAGTTAAACAGTCCAACTCATCTATTCTTCCTAAGACTGACTGTTTGCAGATTTGTCAGAAATGTTTTAAGGAACAATGTTTTCACCTAACTAAAATATTTCATGTTGGTTCTAGAGATTATATTCATACCTCTAAGTATACCATCAATTATTACTTTAAGCTTTCTATATTCCTGTTTTATAGATGTTCTAATATTTCAGGTTCTTCAGTGGGTATTTTCCCCAATTTATAGACTTTATATTTTGAAAAGAATAGTTGGATTTTAAACCAAAAAATCATATTTTTGTCGACTCTGAAAGCATTTACAATCAAGTATTCAGGTTCACCAAAATAACCATTAGTGTGGGAAACATACATAGAAACAAACAAAACACCCCAAAACAGGATGGAATATAATAAAGTGGTAATATTATGTAAAAAAATACTTTGGCTAGCTAACATTTTCCTAAAGAAGCATGTTATTTAATACAACATTCTGTTAATTAGACAGATGTGCTTGTTCTTATGCTTGTTACTGAATAATTTTAACCTCTCTTTATCTTTAACCCAGCTACTGTAGAGACAGAAAATATGATAATATTCTAAAGACAAAAAGGATTTACTAAATGGATTCTGAGACCAGTGGATACAACAAAAATTTTGAAAGAAAATGTTTACCTGGCAAGGTAAGCAGAACATGGGACAGAAGTGCTTCTTCAGTATTATTTTAGAGGAGAAAAATAGTCAAAGTACAAATTAATCAACGTCATGCTATAATAGCTTTGTATATGCCATGCAGATGGCACTGGGGAAGGGAAGGTTAAATAAATTTTAAATTTACTTCATTTGAGTTATAAGTCATTACTTTTACTTTAAATTTAGATCTTTTCTTAGCCACAGTCCCAATCAGTGGTAATGCTAAAGTGTCAATAAATGAATTGTCTCTCAATTGCATTGTAACTCTGAAATACACTCTGAAGTAGAGATAGATGAGATTTTCTACAGTGCATATTAAAAAAATATAGTATCATCTTTTTCACGGCTGTATCTGAATATATAGAGAATACAAGTTCCACAATGGAATGAAACATTTCTCAAGCAAATATTTATATAAGTTTCTAAAATAATGATATACAGCTATCCTTAACTGTTACCCTGAGAAGTGTATGGTAGGTGGGCTTAGGCATAAAGTTTTGCATATTGCATACCTTGCTTGTCTTTCTATTAGTATGAGAATAAAAAAACCTCTCTATCACCCCTGAGCTAAATACAACATTCTTGCTGAACAGGAGGAAAAATACCAATAATTTTTTTTTTCCTGGAGATAGAAAGAGACTTTTTCTAGCAATATTGAAGTATGCCAGAAGACAAAGAACTGCACAATTGTTCTCTAAATATTAAGGAATATATCTGTGACATTTTTTGTAAATAGAATTTATGTGTTCTTGACCTTTCCTAGCTGATAATCCTTGAATCAAGTTTTAAGAAGAAATTTTAGTATGTATTTGATCTGGATCAAAAAACAACATGTGAAACAAACTAAAGAGTGAAAAATGGTGCTGACAAAAATTATGACACTGATAAAATTAAGGTCCAGATACAGCAAATTACTAAGTGCATCTTCAGCTGGAGCTGGTGTGACTTACAACATGGTTTTCATTAATGTTAAAATAGCAAATATGTCATTACCCTTTCCTTAGTCCCAGAGCAACACCAGTGAACAGCTGCTAGTTTTCTACTCCTAGTGTACAGTGCATGCTAATAAAGAAAAGTGGGTTTACTTCATGGTGGTATCTTGCAAATGAACCCTGCCTGACATTGCAAATTGTTATGAATTTCACGTATGTTGTTATTTTTAGGCACCATAAAATTATCAAAAAGTGAAAAAGAAAGACAAGAGCAATTATGGCTATTATCTCCTTAAGTCAGTAATCTTTCAGCCATATTCCTCTATTGTATTGTATTGTATTGTATTGTGTCTATTCTTCTCCTAGTATTGCAGACCATAATTAGTTGTCCTATCTCCCCCATAAGATATATAATATAAATAATGATAATTATAACAATACTGAAATCCTATTCATATTGAGTTGTTAATAACAGCTATATTATTTGACTTTTAAAAAATCTTTTGAGACAAAATGGATATTATGATGATCTGTATAATACAGACTCTTTAATTTCTCAGTCAATAACTTCTACGCCAAGACCAATGACTTGAAATGACAGGACCTATAGACAGAAGTCAGGCTAGAAGACTGAGAATTCCCTCTACCTTAAAACCTGTCAGTTTATGAACCCATGGTGGCACTCAAGCAGATCTTTGAGAAAGGGAAAACAAAACTACAAAAAGGAAGAGTTAACGATAAGAAAGCTTCCCATCAGCTTCTCCATGAAGAGTAAAATTCAGGGATGACATCTGAAATGTATTTTCTGGATAACCAATTAATTTTGCATTATCTCTCCCCTTAGGTTACCACATAGATTTTATCTCTATTACATACTTGAAGTATGAGAAGTGTGGAATGTGTGAAAAGGATTATGTGTCTAATCCTTTGATTAGCTGCAAGGTATTTTTGTATTCACACAAAGAAACCATACATTTAAAAGTTGACTGATAAGTAAATACTCCATGTTTGAGCAACATCATTATAATACCTTCTGTTGATGTCATCTTATCACAGAAAACCTCAGGTGTATGAAAATGAAATCCAGTGATTAAAACGAATAAAATTCTGATAAGAAGGCTCAGGTTCTTCCCATAACTAAGTTCAATAAAGCAACTGATTTTCAATTTTACATTGCATGTGAACAGAAAGTGAAAAAGGGAAAATGTGAATGTCAGTGGATTTAATAAGAACTGTCATGAGCTTTGCTTTATATAAGAAAAGAACAGAGTTCCTCTAGACTAATAAATATTATTTTAGTTCCTATAATCTGAAGTCAAATCCTGGATAAATAGGCACTGTATTGTCTTTTTCTATATCTACTTAAACTATCAGATTCAGAAATAGCAACAATGCCTTTTTAATGGTAATAAGTATCAAACCTTTATTAAACAGATCTTTAGTTCATAAGGCATTCTTAACTTTCTAAAACAGTATGAACATGAAAAAATCAACACACAGAGTTAATAAATAAATTTCAAAAAAGCAAACCTAAAAAACCCATTTTCATATATTGGCACAAATTTGCCTGAGCTCCAAAAATATATGTTGAAAATTTATATAAATATATATTTAAAAGGTTTTATTGTGTTTGGGATCTATAACTATGCTCTCTGTAATCGGTTAACACCCTGACCTTTTTTTCTCAGATTTTAAGAAAACAGTCTCATTGACCAAACCTCTGAATGTAAACACAGAAGTGATGTTTTCTATTCTTTTCATTAATTTGTCACTTTTTGTAACTACAGATTTTAAAATTTTAATCTAGTACATTACTATGGACAGAATATTTGACTGTTACTCACTAGTTTTCTAATCAAAACATTTGCAAATGCCAACCCCTTTTCTCTGATTTAATAAAACAATTTTACTACAGGGATTACTCCAAGCATTAATTAGATGACCAAAAGAAAAGAAGAAAAAGTTAAGATGTACATTTAAAAATGAACTATAAGAGCATAGAAGTCTCTTTGAAGGCTGTCTACTTCTAAAGATCAATTAAGATCTTGTCCTCTGAACCAAATCCATGCCACTTGAGGTACATAACATATGTTGAGTAATATGTCAAAAGTGTAAAGAATGAAATTTTTAAGATAGTTTTTATTACTTGTTACTATAAAAATCTCATTTCTGTGTCAGGATTATGTATCTGATTGATGTTGCCTGTATGAGGTTATAGGCAGCCTGAACTGAAGTCACAAACTATTTTAACCTCTGACTGACACCAATTGATAGGCTACAGTGAGTAATGAAAAGCAAAGGATAAAGATGTTCCTTGGCCCTGTAAGTGAGTGTGGTTCTTTTATTTCTAATGTTTGGGTTTCAGCCTCTCAAAATACAAAATCTTCAGGCTATGTTTTTAAAAATGTAAGGCTTTGGAAATACCCACCCCATCTCACACAGAAAACATTAATCATGTCACCTAATTTTGCAGCATAATACTCAGTAATAATTCCATACTCAAGTCCTGTTATAGCTAGAGGTTCTTTGGAAGCCAGATAGTCTAATCAGACAAAGTTATTCTCGTAAGAAGGAAGACTGCTAATTTTTCAGGATTTAAAGTTTTCTTTGCAGATACAGAAAACTATTTTGTCTTTTTAAAGATTCTATACAAAAGCTGAAAGATTTTAACATTAGATTTGGAAAAGCTCCAGAGCTGGGATCCCTGGTATAATTCAGAGAAATATATTTACAAAACCACATGCACTAGGGTTCCTCAGCTGTACAAGCAAATAAGATGGGTTTAGGAGATTTACAGCTTTCTAAAGTCCTTATCAAAACTCCTTAATCAAAAGCCCTTAAGCAATCTATCTTCTATGCTGGGCATCCTGGATACACACTTGAAAAGTGGATTAATAAAAAGACACTGATTAGTTTTGATTTCTGACATCTATTTTTTTAAGTTCTCTTCTAAAAAAATACTCTTCAGTGCTTATTAATAGTTACTTATCGTCTACCATATGCTCTCTTTTAGAACAAAACAAACAGAATCCTTACCCTAGGATGCTTCAAATGCAAAGCTTTAGTGCTATAAATAAATGCTTTACTGTTGTGCAAGCACCAGTATAAGATACACCAAAAAAAATTCCAATCCCACGCACTTCCCATATCTATTGTACTGTGTGCATGCAGTATGGTGGCCTATTGAGAAAATCTAGATCAGAAATCTGAAACAAAGGCAAGTAAAATATTGCAATCTTTTAATTTTACTTTTTTTTTTTTTTAAATAAAGAACTCCCTTATTGTAATGTTGAGGGAGAATATTCAGCTGCAGCTTAAGTAGGAGTGGGTTTGTCAAGTGTTTAGTAACAGGTTTTCTTCTGTTTTCATGTCCTGAAAATGTTAAAAATAGCTATAATATGAGAATTCTAAGCTCTAATATGAGAATTCTATGTGGGATTTTTTTTTCCCCATAACATTGCTCTAAACTATTACTTTGCAATACTTAGTGACTACATACTTGAAATGTTTCATGCCTATTTTGTCTGAAGCCTAATAACATGGAGCAAGAAGTCCTCGACTGTCTGAGTCATTAAGTGTTTTAGTTAGTAGGTGAAGATGGAAGATTATAAAGCTGCTATTTACTGGTTTTAAATAGTTGTTCAAGTGCAGAGTTAGTATAAGTGCCCAAAGCATCATCAAGCCTTGTTAGTGAGGTCATAGCATTTCTTTCCCTTTCCCTTCGCCTTTCCTTTTCCCTCTTTTTCCTCTTTCCGTTTTAATTTTCTGTTTCCCCTTCTTTCTTTCTTCCCTTCCTTCCTCTCTTCCTCCTTCTCTTCTGCCCCCTTGCCCCTTTTTAAAGTTAAAGCCAGATCAGTGCAGAGTTGAGTGCTTAGAGTTTCTGTGTATGGAGCAAATTCTTATAAACAGTTGGTCTCCTGAAACAACTAGTGACAAAGTGCCTAAATTTATATTTCTTTCCTGCTTCTTAAAACTCAGATGAGCTGTTAAAAAGTTCAACACATGTTGTAGTGTTTTGTAATTTACTCTTTAATATTTTTCAGAGTAAATTTTGATCTTATAGGGAATCA
This sequence comes from Nestor notabilis, assembly GCF_000696875.1. Taxonomy (NCBI): domain Eukaryota; kingdom Metazoa; phylum Chordata; class Aves; order Psittaciformes; family Psittacidae; genus Nestor; species Nestor notabilis. The sequence goes on along the minus strand of NW_009932248.1, from coordinate 29,757 downwards.
CTTTCTTGCAGAATTTAAAAGGATGAGATATGGGAAGGTAGCATTTCTGTCTTTTTCTTTCTTCGTTTTAAAGGAAAGCTAAAGTAAGAACTCATCTGGACTTCATAAAGTGTATGCATCCAAATGTGAAAGTTGTAGTGAATTTACCAAAGTTCAGCATCATACTCCATCATGGCTTAATAGAATGTAAGTTTTTATCATCAGCAGTTTGAGTCATCTGAACAGAGAAAACCTAAAATTCTAACAGTCTGCTTAGGTAAGTTGAAAAAGTAGTCTGAGTGTATTTTGAGTCAAAATAAAGTGAGTGAGATGACTGGCTAGCAGCCAGAGACAGATTTTCTATTGAGTTGCTCTAGAAATACACATCAAAAATATTAAAGAGAATATTTTAAGGTTGTGAATGAAAGCTTTAAAAATCAGGAAATTAATTTCCAGTGTGCATATATTCACTAGATGTATCTTTAAATATACAATTAACTATTATTGCTTTCCAGAAGAACTGTGCTGGGTTATTCCATGGGGAAGATACTTGCACACTTTAGTCAGAAATACAAGTCCTGAAAAATTCACTGAGGTAAGACTCAGGGATGATTTTTTTTATATCTAGGAAGTCTTTTCTGAATAGATATATTCGTTGTAATTTTCCAAAAGATTACTTCTTTACCTAATCTTTGTACATTTTTAGAAGGACCGAGAAGGTGATATTATTGAAATGAAGCTGCACAGAATTTAAGTCAGAAACAGCCCAAAACTAGAGCTTTGTACAGAAATATTACCCATGTTTTTTTTTGTGTAGGTGACATCATTATGCAATTTTTTCCTTTATTCTAGAAAAAAGCAAACCATTTTTAATGTAATTTGCAAAAAAAGTATTAAAACAGATATTGATAATAGATTAATTTTTCTCAAATGCTAAAATATTTTCAAAATTACAATCAGTAGAAATCTAAGTCTTGTAATATTAAATATTAATTATTAGGTTGAGCTTTACATTAGGCTTGGTCAATTTACACATGACTTCTACTGAAACTGGTTCAGAATAATCACATAAAAACTATCAACACAATAATAAGATTACTGCAGGTGAAATCATGAGGTAAATCTAATATTCTTTTACCATTAGAATCAAAGTGGCTGGCTTTCATAGACTACTCATTGTTTACCCCACAATTCCTTTAATATGACTGGAGGAAAAGACAATCTAAGTTATAAAAAATAACTGTTCAGGGTAAAAATCACAAAAAATTAGTCTCACAAAAACTATTTATTTTGTCCATATAATTTTCCCACCTGTTTTCTGACTCATTTGTTTAATAACTTTAGAGCGGATTCTAATTGCCTACTGCAATTTACAAATTTTACAATTACAGTAAAAATATCATTAGCATATGTTGTAATTTTCTCTCAGATAGATAATTTATAGTATAGGAAGATCATTTCCAGGATGGATAATTACATTATTACATTATTATTATTTTATACTTTACCCTTATTTGATTACTAATGAAAACAAACTTTGGAAATATATCTTGTTCTAATTTGTCTTTCTAATTGACAAATAATTGTGACTAAGTATGTCTGAATTAGATGAAAAAAATGTTTTTTGTATCATACCCACAATCCAATTCACAAAACAAAAATTTAAGGCTTCATTCTTCATTTCTTCCAAAACCTGAGAATTGCTTAACCTTATTCTACTTTTAAGCTTCAAACACACATCCAAAAAGAAAGAGACAATGCTTGCAAATTTTTGTCTTAACATAAAATCAGTACATTTACGTAGGTCAGGGTGCCTTTCTGCTAAGCCTTGATGCTGCAGAAGCCTGAGCAAATAACAACCAATCTCCAGCTATAGGTGGGTTTCTACAAAGGTTATTGGCCAAATGCTTTTCTGTCTTGTGCTCCTTATGTAGAGCCTGCCTTCACTGTAGACTGTATACACTTTTTTACCCACAGTTACAAAGCACAGTCTCTGTTTATCACTGTCAGCAACTGCCAGCAATGAGTAATTTGCATATCTTGGTATAATTAGCAGGAGAGTATACACCCTTTAATTAGACTGTTATCAAGAGGGAAGAGAAATGTTCTTGTTAGTTCTGTTTTATTCTGTCTTGCAACACAATTATGGCAGTCACTAGGGGCAGTTTTACTGGAAGGAAAGCTTTATTTTGAAAATATTCTTGCTGTGAAAATGTCATGTTTATACTTGGAGGAAATTATTGAATATTCACCATTTTGTCTGTCTCCCCTTGAAAAATTTGTTAACAATGAAGAGTGTATGTCCCAGAAAATTATCATCACTGTTTGAAATTACATTATGATCAAAAGTTCCTAGCAAGTATTCCAAACAGGTTTGTTTAAACTCTGAGATTCCGTATTATGTGTCCAAAATTCATCTGAATGGAAAAATAACCCTACAGGCAGATCCTTTTCTCTTCCTTTACATCACATTAACACAGCTATGCCACATGCAATTGTGCCATTTGGTGGTGGCTCCCCATTGGAGAACTCCAAACACCTGGGAGAAACCCCTGTCAGAATGATTGTCTGTCCTAATCATCAATGGAAGGACAGGGAAAGAATAACAACTAAAATCAGAATTTCAAACACACAAAAAAGATTAATGTACAGATTGAAATATTATTTAATAGTGGCATGTGGATATCTCAACTTCTGTTCACCAATGTTGGCTTACCTGAAAGACCAAATTAAATCTTTCCCTTTTTGCCTTTCTTTAAACACTGACTTCTTTATGCCAAAGAGTGATTTTCATTCTTCTGAGTGAAGTGTGTGGACAAAAATATACTTTTCTTTTTTGGCTCATTCTCTCTTTAGACTCCATGAAATGCACAACTTTTCAGTCAATGGAGTTCCAGTTTGTTCTAGCTTGGAATTACTATGCAAATGATTAAAAAATAATGAGAGTTGCTGACTATACCCTTGTCCATACGGTGCATGGTCACTGTGTGTGTCTAAATGTGTTAACACGAAGTATCAATAGATATTTATGACTTTGATACTTTGATTAGTGTGTTGTATTAAAATTGTCTTTGAGCAGTAACTGTTCTTCTCAATTACACCCTTGGGGGAATTAAATGGAGCACTTCCAATAAATCGAGGGAGCTCTTTTTAGTTCTGGATGTCTATGCATTCACCTTCCCTCTTTGAGTGTTCAGTTTAATAAGTATACTAAAAAAACCCTCAAAGTGGAAGCATACTCAGTTATGTGATTCTAGAATCCTCTTTTCCACTGTGTTCAATGAAATTGCTCTTTATAAACACCCTCCTTTTTTTATCTATTCCTAAAGCTTTCATTTAGACGTAGAAATACAGATTCCTACTTGTCCAGTTCTCAGTACAATTTCCAACTAAGAATGAAGTTTGTGGTAGCTTGCAACTGTTTGTGTTCTCCTTATTTAGTGCTATGCCTATTTAAGGAATGTAACATTACATATATTTTTTTTCACACTCTTGGGTCACAACTAAACTGACTTCTCCTTTCTCTGGATTTTATCGTATCTTATTTTCTCATTGTCTTTTGGGTGAATTGTGAAGTCAGAGTGAGATCAAAAATACATAGGGATATATAAGTTAATGATTGGACTTGGTGATAATAAAGGTCTTTTCCAACCTACTTGATTCTATGATTCTAAATTATCAGACAAAAACTGTTTCCACAAATTGAAGACTGATACAATGTACACATGCTACAACAGATTCTACTTCCTGCAAGAAATGAAAGGAACAATTGAGAAAATTAAAAGGGTGGCTAAAAGGAAATAAAGTATTGGTCCCTGGAATAACAACTTCCTGTACATAATATATTCCAGCAAAGTGCAACAGAGGCATCCCTGATGTAGAGACAAAGGAGTTGACCAGGTAACCTCTGATGGAAAGATTTTCTCTGGCCATTTTCCAGAATAAGCTTGGAAAGACTGAAAAGTTCTGATTTTCCCTAATATAATGCTGCTTCATAAAGGTGACATATCTACTTTTTAAGGTCTAATTAATTTTCCTTTTCATAGCAGTGAACTTTGCATATACATTGGCAGCTCAGAAAAGGAGTATGCAACATATTAATATCCTGATTGTCTTGCTATTCATGACTTTGTAAGACGTAAGTCAAAGCTGAATTAAAGGCTGTTGCTGGAAATATTAAACCCACACTGATGTCTCAAAGGTAAAATCTACCATTTAGGAAGAAGACAGTGAAACATATTAATCTAGTCTGATTGTGGAACAGAATAATGTCATTAGAATGATTAAACACACACATAGTCTACAAATAAAAAAACCAAAACAAAACAAAACCCAAAAAAACACAAACCCCAGGATCTGGATTCTAGAATTTTGAAAGCTAGAAAATTAAAGAAAAAAAAAAAGTCTAGCTTTTGTGTTTGCTTTTTTATTTCTGTTTTTTTCTGTCCCTTTTGGCACTTCAATGTAAATCATGATTTTAGCACACATTTTTTGTTGTGGACGCATATAGTATCTATTTCTTTCTTAGCTATTTTAAAGTATATGCTATTAATGTGAGATGATCAATGGAAGTCTCATACATAAATATAGTAAAATTTAATAGTATTTGTAGCAATAACCTGAATCATTGTCTTTGACAAAATAAATTTTATCAAGTGAAATATTATTTTTTTAAGTAAATTAAATAAAGTTTTTTGTATTTCTGTTGGGGTGAATATATCAGTATCATATGCAATATAGAGTTGTTTGAAAACACATATTTAGTTCTAAACATTACATGACTGTTTGGTTTTGGGTTTGTTTTGTTTGGTTCATTTTTTTTTCCCCACATTTTTTCAAAACCAAAACATTTTGCTGAATATGACACTTTCTGGAAGAACCCACTCCAATGTTAGTATACAGACAAGAACTCAAAAAGCAGATTACTTTTACATTTTCTATGAAAAGTAAAAATTATCTGTGAAAAATTCTATCTGTATTTGTATCACAGAGGATATCTGTGAAAAAACAATTAGCAGAAAACATTGCTTTCTTCAACATTTTACACTGAGCTAGTAAAACTGAATGATCTAAATGGCATTCTCAGGTTCATAGTTTCATTACAGTTTTGATAACAATTTCTATTTTGTCTTATACAGGGATGGTATCTGGGTTATTCCAATGAGTGATGAAAGTTCTGACTCAAGTAAGTTACATTGCTCAGTCATGCTAACTTTTCTTATTTCTTTATCCTGTATCTACTTTCTTGTTCCAATCTTGTGTCTCACAGTCATCCTTATTTCATTGCTTCAGGAGTGTCAGTAGAGTTACTCCAGTTACTTTTGTTTCCTATTGATTTTAATAGTATGTTGTTGAAAGACTGTGAAGAATGACTGATTTTTAGACATGCAGATTGGTACACTGTAAATAACGTATGTTCTAACTTGTTTGAAAGTTCTGCCCTAACACCATATCTTTGCTAAACATAATCATATCTGAATTACATATTTTTTAATGATAGAGTACAGAGAAACCTGAAGGCATTTAGGTGAGGTTTCTTTATAAAAATTCCAAGCATGGACAAGTGATTTAACTGCAACCAAATCGTGACTTGGAACAAGCATCTGGAATACAGAAAATAGTTGAAGAATGCTGATGATTTTTGTGACATTTCAGCTGATTGCAGTTGTTCTGAAATTACAGGAGATATTCAGAACTTCTAATGAGTTTCTACATTAAGGTTAACACTTTGATTTCATGTTGGAATGAAAAGGCAAATGTCTGCAAATAATGGTGGATGTGTCATAAGTCATTGTTCTTCCTAACGGTTAGGGAGCATACAATCACTCCATGAATTTTTCAAGAGGTCTGCGGATGTCATATATGTTGCAGTAGTTCAGACACATGGACATTAACTGTCAAGAGCTGTACCTGTAACTAGTCATTTCAGCAGAAATTAAACCAAGCCAATATATTTATATATGGCTTTCAAACAGTTAGTGGGTATTGCATACTTAATTCAAGATAGTACTTCTCTCATGTGAAGTTAAATACCTGTATTTTCCTTTACAGACTGCTATTTAGATATAGTGTGAAAAGATTACGTTTAGATAGAAGTATATTTGTCTAATATGGACAGAATGTTTCTGGAAATTTATTGCCCAGTGAAACTGGGTTTGTATGTGCTGAAGACTGATGAACCCATGCGTAGTTTCTGAATCTGCAGAGTTCATGTGGACATAGCTAAGAAATATCTCTTTTTAGACCACTATGGGGTAGCACATGCAGGATTATTTTATCTCAGTTATTGCTACATGACAGTGACATCTGTTCATCTAAGAATTAAAGCATAAGTCATATTCAGTAGAATTTAATCCTACAGGTGGTTTTTGGGTTTTCATATTCAGAAGGCATTAGGATCCCTCTTGATAAATACACTGAAGATATTAAACATAACTTCAGTTTTCAGTGAAGGTACATCTTTAGCATAAAACAAAGTAAATCTGAATAGTTTGGAACCTGATCATGAAATTAAGGCAGGAATAATAAATATGTCTGGAATCAGTTGTAAAATGTCATAGACACTGTATAATCCTGAATTACAACTTAACTCTAAGAAAAGCCAAAAGGAAACATTCTCCTCAATGTGGACCCAATTAAATAACAAATCAATAACATTTGCTATTCACAGCTGCAACAATAAAATTTCTGTTGCAACAGAAATGATATTTTTTTTTTACTCTTTTTACAATATTTTTAACTTAGCATAGCACTCTGATTTTTATACATGTCTATAGATTTAGGGTTCTCAATCATAGTGTCATTTAGGTTAGAAAACATCTTTAAGATCATCAAGTCCGTGAACTGTTTTAACTGTTCTGAAATGATATGAACTCACATGAACTGGTACGTGATACTAAATCAGCAAGGATATGCTTGTGGTAAAATCCCTGCTTAAACTTGAAATAAAAAATAAAAGCAGGTACACCATGTGATCATTTGAGACCTAATAGCATCAATTAAGCAGTCTGTAAGCATTTAAATTTTCCCATTTAATTTTCCGTTTCTTTGTACTCATCTTCTACTTACATAAGATCACAGCATACTCTGTATTTTCAAATATTCATAGAGACTTAGCTAAAGTAGTCACCTTTAGAAATCTATTTCTGTTTCTCTCCATGTTAAGCATTTTTTTTCAGAATCAAAATTGGACAATGTTAACCCTAAACTGTTTGCAGAAGAGTAGGCATGTAATGAATACAATGTGTGGCCTCAGAACAAGGAAATGGTGGAAAAATACATGTATCCAGAGTAGCACATGAGGATGTTCTGCCTAACTCTAGTGAGGACTTCAGCTGAGAACAGTTCTCTTAAATAAAGCAGAGAAAAGGAGCCAGAAAGTTCATAGGTTCTCACTTGTCCCTTATTACAGGGCAACTGGTGCTGTGGAGGTTAGGGCTAAGGTTTCTAATGCAATGGATTGATATCTGTCCTCAGTAAATTGGGACCTGATTCAGAAACTCTTAAAAGGGTAGTGAGAAACCAGAAAACCTTCTATTTCAATGCTGGCTTAGATTGATATAGCTGAGAGTTTTGTTTGTTTTGTAGATAGAGCGTAAAGAGTAGAATACCTGTTCCTGTTGTTAAGTTCAGATGATGTGGTCTAACAATAGTCAGGAGCCGCACACTACAGTCTTGCAGATCATGGCTTTTCTATTTAGCAGTCAGTAATTAAAACTTACTTTTAGAATAATTCCGTAACACGGCATTTGCAATAGTTGTACAGTGAACAGTTCCCCTGTAATTTTGTTCTGTTAATTTGACCTTTTTAGCTTCTTGATGTGTTGCTAAATTAAAAGAAAAAAAAAAAAAGGAAAAAAGAGGTAGCACACTTCAAATTATCAGAAAATATTCCAAGCTGCAAAGTAATGATGTCATGTAGAGAGTCAGGCAATAATCCTGATCTTTCTGACCAGACCCTAAAAGAATGAAAGGACACTCATGCATCCAAGCATGCAAAAAATTAATATATTTATTCAACCTGTGCTTTCTGTGATCTCTTTCTTTATAATTAATTTGAATTTCAATAAAAAATTCCTCAAGTTATACTAAGTTTAGATGGACTTAATTGCTGCAGTACTAATTGAAAGCTCTGGAGCAGCTAGGTAGCAGAAATATTGTGTATATGCAAGGAAGATTTGAAGTACTTTTAACATGACACATTGCTTTCTTCTGCCTTAAATCCCTAAACTGTGTTGTTTTAAGTGGAAACTTGCTTTTGTTTTCTTTCTTCTGATGCAATGTGATTGCAAAAAAATCCATTTTAGCTTTCCAATTAACTTCTGAATTTGGAAATTATTTGATTTCCTTTGATAGCCTAGAAAGGTTAAGCAATTAATAACATGAGATATTAATGCATATGTAGTGTAACACAAAATGATATTACTATAGAATTCAGCTATCAAGAAAAAAGTGTTTCCCTTGCAAAAGCTTTACCTAACAGGATAAAATCAGAGGAATACGAATCATAAATGTATTGTATTTAACCATACAATTAGAGCTCTTAATTTACTGCTTTCCATTTCTCTACTGTTTCCAAAAGTTAAGAAATCTATAAAAATGTGCTGTATCTTGATTTAATAGACTAAGCTCTGAGTGTCTCATTCTCTTCGAAGAGTGATATGAGGAACTACATTGGTTTCGACACTGTAAGTGTCAACGCTGAAAATAAGGAAGGTACTCTGTAACAGATTGAGGTTAGCCCTGCCAAATCTATAATGAAAAACCCAAACAAAAAATAAACTGGTAAAGAAGTTGAAAGGAAGCTCACCTCAAGTATGTGTCCATAAACACACCCTGTTTCAACTTAGCCAAGTGAGTCTCCTCACATATCTTTCTGAGTACAGAGGTGAATTGTTTGTACACTTGAATGATGTTGTCCTGAAAGACCTGACAGCTTTCCTGAGTTCCTTTACTAGCATCTTGTCTGGTCCTGATTCACAAGCTCTCACACAGTGTCTCATATGCCCCTCACAACAGCTCACTGTGTTTGAGCTGCTCCTTAACAGAGGAAACATACCCTCTATGTGTCTGTCTTCCCACCCCATGTTTCCTGAAGTGGTCAGGCAGTTGGACTAGTTGACTGTTGTCTATTCTGTCTATTTCTCAGGACATGTGTATTTATGTACATATAATCGAGCAGGGAGTCCTTTCTATCTCTTCCATGGTTTTATTGTTTCTGCAGTTCATTCAAAACTTGGATGAGTAAAGAAATGAAGTACCTTACAGAGTACACCACCAGCTCCGCTGATACTGTTTGAAGAATCACTCTTCCAGACCTCGTGTTACAAATATACTGATTGATTCAGATAGAATAAAAGAATCAAGCTCCATGACATTGCACCAAACCAAAAATTTGTTGCAGCATTTAGTGTTCATATAGCACTCTGCATATATGAATATCTAAACGTGCAGAGAGGTCAGAAAGTGCTAGCAATTTATTGTGCTGGACTCTGAAGTCCAGGGGGCAATGCTTTGCTAAAAATACTTATCCAGGCAAATCAATGAAATAAGCAAATCCCAAATTAGGATCTTACTATTCTCAGAGGTGTACATGCTCCATGAATTATACTGATATTTCTAAAATATGAATGAAAGATACAATCATAGAATCATACAATAGTTAGGGTTGGAAAGGACCTTAAGATCATCTAGTTCCAACCCACCTGCCATGAGCAGGGACACCTCACACTAAACCATGTCGCCCAAGGCTCTGTCCAGCCTGGCCTTGAGCACTGCCAGGGATGGAGCATTCACTACTTCCTTGGGCAACCTATTCCAGTGCCTCACCAACCTCACTGTAAAAAACATCTTCCTTATATCTAATCTGAACTTCCCCTGTTTAAGTTTAAAGCCATTACCCTTGTCCTACCACTACAGTCCCTAATGAAGAGTCCCTCCCCAGCATCTTTATAGGCCCCCTTCAGATACTGGAAGGCTGCTATGAGGTGTCCACGCAGCCTTCTCTTCTCCAGATTGAACAGCCCCAACTTTCTCAGCCTGTCTTCATATGGGAGGTGCTCCAGGCCCCTATATCATCCTCACGGCTCTCCTCTGGACGTGCTCCAACAGCTCCATCCCCTTTTTATGTTGAGGACACCAGAACTGTACACAATACTCCAAGTGAGGTCTCACGAGAGCAGGGTAGAGGGGCAGGAAAACCTCCTTCGACCTGCTGGTCACGCTTCTTTTGATGCAGCCCAGGATACAGTTGGCTTTCTGGGCCGAAACCTCACACTGCCAGCTCATGTTAAACTTCTCATCAACCACCACCCCCAAGTCCTTCTCTGCAGGGCTGCTCTGAATCTCTTCTCCGCCAACCTGTAGTTGTGCCTGGGGTTGTGCTGACCCAGGTGTAGGACCTTGCACTTGGCTTGGTTAAACTTCATGAGGTTGGCATCAGCCCACCTCACAAGCGTGGCCAGGTCCCTCTGGATGGCATCCCTTCCCTCCAGCGTATCAACCGAGCCACACAGCTTGGTGTCATCGGCAAACTTGCTGAGGGCGCACTCAATCCCACTGTCCATGTCACCAACAACGATGTTGAACATGACAGGTCCCAACACCGATCCCTGAGGGACACCACTCGTTACTGCTTTCCAAGCAGAGATTAAGCAGTATACCACAACTCTTTGTGTGTGGCCATCCAGCCAATTCTTTATCTACCGAATGGTCTATCCATCAAATTGATGTCTCTCCAATTTACAGACAAGGAGGTCATGTGGGACAGTGTCCAACGCTTTGCACAAGTTTAAGTAGATGATGTCAACTGCTGTGCCACTGTCCATCAGTTCCTTAGCCCCATCATAGAAAGCCACCAAATTGGTCAGGCAGAATTTCCCCTTAGTGAAACCATGTCGGCTGTCGCCAATCACCTCATTGTTTTTGATGTGCCTTAGCATGCTTTCTGGGAGAATCTGCTCCAAGATCTTGCCGGGCACAGAGGTGCAACTGACTGGTCTGTAGCTACCTGGGTCTTCCACCTTCCCCTTCTTGAAATTGGGGGTTATATTACCCTTCTTCTAATCATCTGGAACTTCATCTGACTGCCATGACCTCTCAAATACTATGGGCAGTGGCCTAGCAACTTCATTCACCAGCTCCTTCAGGACCCACGGATGGATTTCATCAGGTCCCATGGACTTGTGCATGTTCAGGTTCTTAAGATGGTCTTGAACCTGATCCTCTCCTACAGTGGGCCAAAGCTCTTCATTCTCACAGTCCCTGCATCTGCCTTCCAAGGCTTGGGTGGTGTGGTCTGAGCATTTACCAGTGAAGACTGAGGCAAAAAAGTCATTAAGAACCTCAGCCTTCTTCAAATCCAGGGTAGGCAGTTCTCCCGATAGCTTCTGGAGAGGGCCCCCGTTGTCCCTAGTCTGTCTTTTATTTGCTACGTACCTATAGAAGCCCTTCCTTTTATCTTTCCCGTCCCTTGCCAGATTTAATTCTAACTGAGCCTTAACTTTCCTAACCTGGTCCCTAGCTTCCCAGAAAGTGTTCCTGTATTCTTCCCAGGCTGCCTGTCCTCACTTCCACCTTTTATAAACTCCTTTTTTCCCTCCAAGTTTCCTCAGCAGTTCCTTATCCATCCATGGAGGTCTTCTGGCCCTCCTGCCGTACTTGCTTCTACTCAGGATGCAACACTCCCGAGCATGTAGCAGGTGACCCTTGAATATCAACCAGCAGTCTTGGGCCCTCCTGCCCTCTAGGACTATATCCCATGGAACCTTACTAAGCAGGTTTCTGAAGAGGCCAAAGTCTGCCTTCTTGAAGTCCAAGTCAGTGAGCTTGCTGCATGCTCTTCTCACTGTCCTGAGGATGTCAAATTTGACCGTCTCATGGTTGCTACAGCCAAGGCTGCCCTGGAACACCACATTTCCAACCAGCCCCACCCTGTTGGTGATCACGGGGTCAAGCATGGCACCTTTTCTTGTTGGTTCCTCTATTACTTGCAAGAGGAAGTTGTCTTCCACACAATTAAGGAACCTTGTCCACCCCATCTCTCCAGCAGATATCAGGATGGTTGAAGTCCCCCATGAGGACAAGGGACTGCAAGAGTTAGGCTGCTCCTATCTGTCTGTAGAGTGCTTCATCCAGAGTCTTCCTGATCAGGTGGTCTGTAACAGATCTCCACAGTGATGTCCCCCATCGCTGTTCTCCCTTTGACCTTGACCCACAAGATCTGTGTTGGTTTATCACCTGTCCCCAGACAGAGGAACATACTTTCCA
>NW_009932248.1:0-17022 GCF_000696875.1 Nestor notabilis | reverse complement strand
CCCCCTCCCCGTCTGCCAGGCCTGTCTTATCTACAGAGCCTGTAACCTTCCATTCCAACACTCCCATCATAGGAGCCATCCCACCATGTTTCTGTGATACCACTGACATCATATCCCTGTAGCCTTGAACGCATCTCTAATTCCTCTTGTTTGTTTCCTATACTATGGGCGTTCGTATAGAGGCATCTGATCCAGGCTCCAAATGAAGCTGACTCAACAGCTGTAGCAGCTGAAATATCTCTACATTGCTCCAAGCGCTTATTATAGGTGCTGGCAACCAACCGGGAGTGTTGGGATGGATCGATGCCCCCTCCCCCTCAACACATCTAGTTTAAAGCTTTCTTGACCAGCCTGGCAAGTCTCTTACCAAAATAACTCTTACCCTTCTTTCTTAGACCAACTCACCATCCTCCAGTAGATTTGGCCTCCCAAATTGAGCCCCATGTTCAAAATACCCAAACCTCTGACTATGGCAGCACCATTCTAACCATTTATTAACCTGCCAAATGCGCCTAGCTTTTTTAAGGTCTTCCCCTTTATCCTGGAGAATCGATGAAAAAACTATTTGAGCTCCAGAATCTCTAGCCACCTCTTCAGGGCTCTGTAGTCCTTCTTAATGTTCTTCTTTTTTTCCTGATGTCAAGCAAATAGGTATAGAACATAGTCTAACCCACAGTAATTCTTTAAAATTTTAATTGCAAATAGAATGTTTCTTTTTCTTTTCCTCTAATAGGCAATGCAAATTAAAGTGGAAAGGTGGGAAAAGATGGTAAGGTATGTTATCTGAATTCAATTTTTTTCAGCTATGCTCCCTCAAGGACATTAGCAATTTACCTGCTAATTTACCTTTAGTCGGAAAGTATCATGTAGTTTTATCTGAAAACACATGAAAAGATCAATTACAGGACTATGAATTCTACATGGCCAAATGATTTATTGCTGGATCATCCAGCAGGACCTAATAATAGCTGTAACAAGGAATGCTTTGAAATAAGTAAGATATTAGTTTTTTTCACCATATGCTCATAATCATCATTTTCTTTCTGAGGGTCATAAAATGGCTATCCTTAAAAGAATGACACAAGAAGCATAGACTTGGATGTTAATTGGTGCTCTGTAAGCAGAGAACAATTGGCACAAAGTATGTTGAAACTTGTATTTTAGCTGGCCAAAGCATTAGAATACTTGAATTTACTTGGTGATGAAATACTTTTTAAAGAAGCAACAACAACAAACAGATGGCAAAAGAAGAAAATAAATCAAAGTTAAAAAGTAAGATGGAAAACAGACATCAAGAAACAAATGAAACAAAGAAATGAAGAGAATAAGCATCCTGAAGAAGATTAAGACTAAATATTCTTTTATTATTCATAATTATTTAAGAAATTTTCAACATGACCTTCTGTTGCTATTATCTGATACTCCCTTTAAAAATCTGAAGTAGCAATTTGTGTAATTTCTAGATGTCTTATCTTACAAATTCACTGGCTTTGTCTTTTCTTAGGATACTGGTTAGCTAAGAACAAAACAGTTAGCAGTCAAAGCAAATTAAAACAACCTGTGTAAAAAGAACAGGTTCATAAACCTAAAATAAAATAAGCAAAATGTAAAGAAAATAATATATAAAATAGAATGTCCTGATGTAAGACAGGAGGAAGGTAGTTATCCTAAAGTGTTGGGTTTTTTTTCCCCAATGAACTTTGAGTTCTTAAATTACTGAGTGTAAACATAGTACTGAAAATATTACTTTACTGGGGTTTATTGCTTAGCCAATCTTTCCTCATTAGCTCTAGTGTTTCTGGTCTCTGACTACTCTCTAGAGATTTAAAAAATATCAAACTCAAAGAAATGACAGACTGCATAATGCTGTGATTAGCATTTCTTCAACAGGTACACTTGCTTGTTGACAATTTAGCCTTTGAAAGGTTAAAATGCCAATGTCAGATATTGCTGTTTCGTATTATGCCACTATATTAGTAGCACTAGTAACAATATAGATTGGTAAAACAGGTAGAGGCAACTATTCATTATATTTTCTGGACTGACATACAATCAATACACAAAGTATCTTCAGTTGTTAGTATTTATAGCTGTGATCTCTGAGTATAGTGAACTCTAAGTATTGGAAGTGCTGAACTGAATTCTGGAATTTGCTATATATCAGGGAATCTGTAAGCAAGTTCTAGTCCAGATTTTTGCCACTTTTCATCTGAAATATACAGAGTGGGATAGAGAGTGGGAGTGGACCAAGGATACTCCAGGAAAAAAAAAAAAAAAGAAAACAAAAAATTCCAGAGCTTTGTGTTTATTTGTATCCTGACTTCTTCATTCTTTGCCACTGTGTTCATTTTATGGGTAAAATAGAAATTACATCATACTGACTAAGTAAGTATTCACAGCACTGAAAACATTCCAAATATGTGTTTGTAAACCTGATGGTAACAAGACTGTCTCTTGTTCAAACATGAAGAACATAGTGTCACACTGATATTCTGCAAATCAACTTGAAAATGCAACAGTGCAGCCCAGAGACAGAAACATATTGTGACCTCTTCAGCTTAGCATAGTTCTCTGTATGAGCCCAGTTTATTAGTTTCTCACTTAGAAAAAGTTAGAGCTGATAGCTTAGTCTTCATCTATCTCTCTCTGTCCGTATGAGATAGACTATATCTGTGTTTGAGAATCAGACCATCCTTCCATTGGAGCTGTGTGGAATTGGCTGTGTCTGGCACGGGGCAGCCCCAACCTCTCCTCCCAGAAGCCACCCTGCACCCCCCACTGCCAGTACCTGGGCATGGACACTCCACCCAGCACAAGGCTATTTAACACAGCTGTGATAAGTAGATCTATTGTTTTATGCAGCAAGGTAATCACAACCCCATTGCTCTGCAAGGCATGGGCCTCCTTCTTGTCACCATTACACTGCAAGGGACCAAAGCAGATGAAGTTTCTTGCTGTAGTTTTTGAAGAGGTTTGTGTCACTGAGAGGCAGAGTAGAAGAGCCAGAGCAGCTCCAAATACAAGGCAGCACTGAACAAGGTGGTTCAGGCACTGCCCAGTGGTCTTTCTGGGCTGACTACTGAATAAAATGGCTAGTAAAAAGGAAATATTATTTTCTTTGGTAATTTGTATCTTTGGAAAACAAGAGTTTGAACATTCTTTTAAAATAACTATTCTTCCTAAGAAAGACTGGCTACCAAACTTTGTTTAATAATTTATGTCAAAAAAATGCTAATAATCGTATAGTCCTTATCAGAAGGAGGACATTTCTTTAGTCTTTAGAAAGAAGTTAAAACAACCAATGAGAAATCTACCTTTGTGATATAGATTTCCATTATCAATATATTCAAATGTATAGTCTTTGAATCAGCTAGAGTTGATATCAAAAGCTCCTATAGATAGAAATCATCACACAAAAAAATAGGCAATGCTCTTCTACGTACATACACATGTAGTCAAGGTGTCTTCTGGAAGATATTTCCAAATGTCCAGAGACATACTTGTAGGCTTTTGAGTGGCTCTTTCTTACATTTTTATTACAAAGTCATCAGGCAAGCTTATACCATCTGGAACAGCAAATAAGAGTGGGTTCATCTAAATGAACATTAATGTTACCTATACACCTGACGTCACAGCAGGGATCAGCCATACTGAGAAAAGGACATGCCCCCATAACCTTTCTTCTCCTGCTAATGGAAATATCAGTGCAGAAAACAAAACCATACTTTTTATACTCAGCAGCAGATTTTCTTAGTTGTTGGTATGACAATTTCCTTTTTTTTACTGAAGGTAAATCTACATTGAAATGTTTTAGAATAAATGGCATGGTTTCACAGGATTTCCTTTTAATTTTCTTTATTTTCCCCCTAGATGATGAAACATGCAATAACTGTCATATCTTTTGTTTAGACAGAATTTTTCATTCTAGTGAATAACAATATAGATTGTCAGTGAAATGCTGGGGGTCAATCAGGCTGAATAAATACATGGATCCTTTGTGATGCAAGGGAGCAGCAAAATCACAAGCATAAGAAGTGTAAGAAAAAAAGATAATTTAAGAAATCAACAGTGATGATTTTCTTTCAGGTGCCATGAGCTTCAGTGACAGCCTTGAAAAATCTAAGAATTTTTTTCTCCTCTTGTGTTTTGCAGCCTTATCTCGAAATTCTCACAGTTCTCATATCAGGTCCTTACTGACTGTACATTAGCATTATTGAAGGATGAGAGACCGAGTCAGCCAAATGCTCATCACATAAATTTTTTAACATTTATTGTTTGAAACTTAGTCTTGTTTATTTTTTTCCTGTGATTATATATTTTATGGCACCCTTAGTGCTACAATATAAAAGCCATAAATCTCAGTCTTCGGGTGCTAGAAATATACTATAATACATGATACATAATATACTATAATATATAATTTAAAATCTATGCATCTAGTACATAAAAGACCATGAGATAAACACTGGATACTTCCAATGGAATCATTAGATTTAAGTCAGCATCACGTATGTTATCTGCCATAAAGAGTAACTCATTGTCTCTTCCTTTCCAAGACATATTAAAACAAAATAAAGAAAAATCTAAAAAACCCACAAAACCAAAAAATCCCAAACAACCAAATCCACAACAAAAACAGAACAACCACCCAAAACCAACCAACCAACCAAATAAACAAACCCCCAGAAAATAAAAAGAATAGGCAAAGGCAAGATATCAATGATTCCACTACAAAAATACTTCATCTTTGTTCCTCTTTCCATTATGCAGAAAAATAAGTAGATGGCAATACTACAGAGGACAGTTGATCATGGAGAGCTTCATAGAAAATGAGTTTTTACACCCCTCTGGACCTAATTAAAATGCTAACAGGACCAGTTTTTTTCTTCTACTACCTGGTGAAAATCTGGAGTAAAAATATTGACTTCAGAAGCATTATTCTGTATTTACAGGGATTTTAATGAAACCACAATTTGTTGTTGTTCTTTTAAATATGTTCTGAATTTACTTTTGTAACTTCTTCTTGCTCTGTTTCATTTTTTTCACCACCATTAATGCTTCTAAAACTCCTTTAAAAGTTCTGTGATTTCTTTCTCTATTTTGCAGTTCTCTGTCAGAGAGGAACTTGAACCTCTTGGTTTTGACCACATTGTTCTGCTGTTTTGTTAATTTTATGCATTTATTTATGCTTACATGGGGGGTGGGGTGGGGTTGTGTTTTCGTTTTGGAGGGGTTTTTTTGCTAATGTGGCCTACCAAGAGTAGATTCTCATTTTTTCCACACTTGATGTTTCATGAATTACTGAATTTTGGCCATTTTTATTCAACTTGTTCTGCATTTCCTCCAAGTCAGCTTTTCTTACAGTGCAATATCCTTGTGTTTGCTGACCTCTCTACAGAACCCCATCAGCATTTCAAATTTAATGACATTATAACAATGGGATCCTATGTGCTTTCCAACTTTAACCTTGTTTTTCTTACAGCAGTAGCCTCATTTTCAATTATTTGGCCCTTTTGACCTCATTTGCTGTTTGTTCAACTTACTGTGCAAGAAAAAGATGTAGAGATGTTTTCAGAACTCGTTCTGAAGCTTTCTGATTTCTATTTCATGAGCTGCGATTTTCTTTCAGGTGAGAAAATCACAGATAAGTACTGTATTGTTATTTTAGACAATTATCTCTCATACATAAAACTTTTTGTAACATTTCCTTATACTGTTTAGACCTGTCATAGCAATACAATATGTTTTCAACAAGAAGTCTTGTTTACATTCTCAATTTTTTAAGTCAATCCTTATTATTTTGTCATGTCAGTCAAAAATGCTTTAAGCAATTAGAAGTCTCCCCAACTTGTATTTCTGGCTCCACATATGCTGTCATATGTTACTCTAGTAATAAAAGTTAGTGTAACAGGATTCTGGAGAGTTGTCCTTTCAGTGATAGAGGCAGAAGACAAGTATTACTATCAACACTTTGTAGCATTGACTAGTAGTTGCAGTTTTGGAAATCTTGAAAAAAAAAAGAAGATTCTAAGTGATATAAAGAAATTACTTAGTTTGCATTCTCAGATACAGTGCATGTTATTTTTTGCAGATATTATCTCATCTGTTTTTTGTTAAGCTCTTATTCATTCTGCAGATTCTGTTTCCCTACCTGTCTGTTCCTTTACTGTATTATTTTCATGACTAAGCTTTTCTTCTTGTGTAGTGTTATTCAATTTAAATCCAATATTTTTGCCCAAACCACCTCTCCATGTTGAAAATTATTTATCCTTCTTCTATAATAGCTTCTTATGTTTGTAAATACTTTCCATTTTTTCCTCTTCTATACAACAAATGGTTCTGATAATTTCAATTTTTATTTGTAAGCCATGTTTTCTGGAACTTACTAAATGCTAATTTCTTTATTTTGGACTTTCTTCTAGAATTTAGTACCAAACAAAGGTCATACAAATACCAGAGTGGAGGAATTGTTTCACACCTGAAGACACGCAGAAAGAAAAACATGGTATCTAAAAATTAATCGTCTGAATCCAAGCTGATTTTCTTATGCATCCTTTGTATAAAATAAAAAGAAGCAAGTATCTACAGAGATTGATGCATGTCATCTTTGTTGAACATCCTCTGAAGAAACCTCAAATGATTAAAGGACTTTAGGATTACTTTTGCAGAAGCAGATGCTGTCATTGTAGACGTTTAAGAATAGGTGAATTGAATTTTACTGTTGGAGTTTAGACAATGTTGCAAAGTGATAGTATGTTTACTATTTCTGCAGCATGGCACCATTCACCCATATTCAGAAATATAACATCAAAATTCTGGTAGCTAGTGATACTACAACTCCAACTTGCAGAAATACAATTTATGATTCTTTTCTAAGAATTTTCCACACTTCGGTTTTTAAAATTAACACACTTTTCTTAAGCAAATTCTCTAAAATAAGATTCTTTGCAATACTAAATCTCCTCTCCCATTTTACTGATATTGACAAATACAACTACTGCTTTTAAAAATCACTAATGAAAATTATAGAATCATAGAATGGTTTTGGTTGTGTCCTGGGTTCAGCTACAGCAGTCATTTTTTCTCCTTCTTAGTAGCTGGTGCAGTGCTGTGTTTTCGACTTTCAGCCTGGGAACCATGCTGATAACACTGATGTTTTTAGTTGTTGCTCAGTAATGTTTACTCTGACCAAGGACTTTCTCAGTCTCATGCTCTGCCAGGGAGGAGGGGAAGCCAGGAGGAAGTAGAGGCAGGACACCTGACCCAACCTGGCCAAAGGGGTATTCCATCCCACAGCACATCATGCCCAGTGTATAAACTGGGGAGAGTTACCCAGAAGGCCCAGATCGCTGCTCGGGTCGGGCTGGGTATTGGTCAGTGACTGGTGAATATTTGTATTGTCTCCCCTTGTTATTTCCCTTACCATTATTATTATTGGTGGTAGCAGTAGTGGTTTTGTGTTATACCTTAGTTCCTGGATTGTTCTTACCCCAACCCATGGGAGTTACATTCTTTCGATTCTCCTCCCCATCCCTCCAGGAGTGGGGGGAGGAAGAAGTGGGGGAGTGAGTGAGAGGCTACATGGTTCCAACTTACCAGCTAGGCTTGAACCATGACAGGTTGGAAGAGACCTTAAAGATCACCTACTTCCAACTCCACTGACATGGGCAGGGGCACCTTCTACTAGACCAGGTTGATCAAAGCCTCATCCAACCTGGCCTTGAACACTTCAGGAGATGGGGTATCCACCACTTCTCTTGGAAACCAGTGTCTCACCACCCTCACAGCAAAGATTTTCTTCCTTCTATCTAATCTGAATCTACTCTCTTTCAGTTTAAAACCATTACTCTTTATCCTATCACTATATGCCCTTGAAGAGGTCCCTCTACAGCTTCCTTGTTGTCCCCCTTTAGGTACTGGAAGGCTGCTATAAGATCTTCCCAGATTCAAAAATATCATGAAGTATAAAGTTGACAAAATTAATTAGATGTTTTTCTTATTATCTTGTATTCATTTGAGTGCTTACTAGTACTTTTTAAACTTGTTCCAATCATTTTCAAGGAAATTATGGTAAATTTACTATTTTATCATTATCTGTCTAATCTTTTGTACTCCTTTGTAGAAAATTCCTGTTTGTTTAGATGGGGTTTTTACTGTCTTGAAAAGTGTTTTCTTTGATTTTCCGAAGATAACCACACAGTGTTTTGAAACTGTTTGATCTAGGCATTTGAGTCCCTTACATTCTCCATCATTTGACCTGAAAATGTCTTGTTTTCTGAAAATAGCTGAAATAGTTTTATCACAGACATGAAACCCCCATAGTGTATAAAGCTGGGATACATTAAAGAAATGTTTACCCTTTGCCTTCTTGTACAGTTCTGGCACAGAAAGGCCAGTCAGCAGTAAGGCTTTCTATGTCACTAATTTTGTGGATTAATTTAAAGTTCTTAAATGCAATTGGTAGGCTTAAAAACATAGCATTTAAGAGTATTTAAATACAGAGTACTTAAGAAAAGAAGAAAACCCCATGATGTTTAGAAGATGTGTCTGTGCAGACAGAAGGACAGAGGTCAGGAAGGTGACTTGTTCAGCAGTCAGAAAAGCATTCTGCAGTGTCTCTACTAACATGTATAATAAAAATGTTTTAGGCTTTTTTTTCCTTTAATTGAAAAAATTAACTTGTGCAATGGAGGAAAAATAGACTAATTTTATGTTCCTGTCTATGTTTCAGGAGCCAAAAGGTGTCTGGCTTTTTCTATATCCTCTCTTCAGCTTGGTCGTATTCTTATAATGTGTATTTTTACATCCCTCATCTGAAAAATCATCTAATAAGATTCTTGATTTTAATGATTCCAGCTGATTTCTCTTTCTAACAAGACAGACTTACACTGAACACATCCTGTAGATCTCATATGCTATGAATTGTCTTACATCCCTGTTTTCGTCTATGAGAACCTACTGTGATGTTAACAATGGACTGTGTAAAATTATTTTGTCAAGGAAAGTCTTTGCAACCAAATATGTGTCTATTTATTATAAAGCTGGCTTTGCATAGTATTTCACACTATGAAATGTTTTTGTTATCATAGGCTGATTCACTTAAAATCTGTCTTTAAATGAATTCTGCTTTAGATTTTTTAAGGAGAAAAATATTGCATGCTGTAGGAAATATTTTCAAATAGAGTCAGAGTCATAAATTTTTGTTGAATCATTCCATCAACAATACAGATTGCAAAGACAGGGAAGTTTTGAAGTTTTTTTCCCCATGCTCAGTCCAAAATGTAGACAGACTACATGTCTGATTTTCCCTATAAATTAAAAAAATTCTTAGGTAATTTCTGATACAAGCCTATATTGATAGACATTGAAGTAAAAAACATAATATACACATATAATGTTTCTCAAATTATTCTTTTTTCTTTTAAATGGGAGAAAAAAAAGCTGGCAATAAACCAGCAAAAATAGAAAGATTGAGCTTAGTGCTTAATGCACTTAAATGAAAGAGTTTCCTGTCAGGTCAGATTGCAGTGAGCATATTGTGAAAAGGTTTATCCATTTTAGGCATAAAAGTAGTTTTAACAAGCAGAAGGGAGAATGCAGACACTGCTGGTACGCGTATACAATACGATGTAGAATCCGAGTTTAAAAGCATTGGACAATTGTTTTCAACTAGCAGACTTAAAGAGAATGACAGCCACAACAGGCATACAATCCAGGATTTCAAGTAACAGCTTTCAAAACGCATTTTATGTTCTTTGAGTTGATATATTCCTCTGTGACATATTATGCCAAGCTGTGTCAGCTGGACAGTTTAATAGAAGGGGTTTCTTAAAGTCACAACCAAGGAAACTATTATTAGAGGAGAAAGAACTTACAAGGTATACCAACTGCACACCCAGAAAAAGTTTTGCCACAAGTTTTTGAGGATAATTAGTGCCATACACAATCCCTTTCCAGCTTTACAGCTACATATATGGATATTTAACATTTTATGGTAGTAAAACTATTCCATTTATGAGTAAGGTTATCAAAGAAATAAGCACTTTGGTTTTAAGCAAATGACAATTTACATAGTTCAGTGCAAAAGTTTCAGTTGACAAATGTAAACTGTTTTCCAAGAACAAAGCTAATATTTTCCATTCCAAATTCTTGCTTCAGGTACATTTTATCATACTGATTGCTGTCTTTTTTATTAATAAGTTATCAATAGTAGGGGATCCAGTGACAAGTTAGGGTGCACAGCCTGACAGTCAACATCTGAATATGCATTTTGGTCTATAATGCATAACACATGAGCAGAGCTGGAATGATTGCAAGTTATAGGTTAACTTATATTAGAATGGAGCATACACTATCTTCTGCCAGCCATTGATTATAGAAAATGTTTAATATCAACATAGTTAAACATAATTTTGCTATGTGTGAGCATATCATAAAAGGCAAATTTTATTATCAGAATTCTTATAGCAAAAGCAAAAAAATTACCAAACTTATTGTAAAGAAAAAAAAAAACAAACCAGACAACCCCACATATATATAAGATTTCCATACTGTGCAAGGGTGAAGAAGAGCAAAGTTTAGGAAGACGATGTCTTGATTTTCTTGATTTCACCAGCTCCAGTGGAAAAAAAAACAACAAAAAACACCACTGAAGAACTGCTCTATTTAATACTACAGAAAGCAGTAACTTCTACCAATAAACGAGTGTGTCTGGATAAGAATTTTAACTATGTATTTGCCTTTTTTCAGGTAAATTCATTCTAACAACTCATATAATTTCTACTGTAGGTGTGAAAGGAGGAAAATGAATTTTCACAGAGTACTCACTTTAAGTAAGGTGGAATCAATTGTTCTGAAAGACTTGTTTTATTTATTATTTGTCAGCATGAACTGAACAGTGAATGAAGTGGACTTCTGTCAGGTTTGTTGATGTTAAGGGATGGCTGAACAAGATGAAGGTTACCAATATCTCCATCACTATACAAAGTATTCCCCTGTTCAGAGCAATTCTTTGGTGGTCAGTATTTGTTACCAAAGACAAGTATGTCTGCACTTCGTATGATCTTCAAAGAGGTTAGATTCAAAGAGGCAACAGAATATGGGCATTTCTGAATGGTAATAACTTTACAGACAGGGGTAAACTTAAAATTCCAGAATTAAGACACCTTCACTAGATTACAACTTTGGTTAACATAGTCTTTAAAAAGAAAATAATTTAAAAAACTTAATCTACATGAATTCTACCAAGCCTTTTGCCTTTTGAAAGGAAAAGCAGTATTTGTAGGAAAATTATGATTTTTGTAACTTCCAGGTGTCTTCAGTGAGATTCATTTATCTTTGGGAAATTGCCTACAGGTATTCTAATCCCATTCCTGTTAAGAAATCTGTAACTGTGTAAGGAGAGACATCATATGACAGGCTCCATGCACATATATATGAAAGAAAATGTGTATGTATGCTGTTGCCCTGCATATAATTTATTTGAATATAATTCTATTTGTACTTGCATGTATAATTAGATACATGTATACATATGCAAGTCTACAAAATATATAGCACAATATGTCTGAAAAAGTATATACAGATATCATACGTATCTACAAAAATATATATAGGCAGACTTTTTCTGTCATACTATTTGTACTTAACAGACAGAATTAGAAAAGAAGAATTCTCTGTTCCCGTTTTTGCCAGATTTTTGAGGAATATTCTGGAAATATGTTCTTTAAAATATTGATTTACCATCAAAAATCAGGGAAGGGAAAATCAAATAAAAAGGGAAAAAGAAGGAAGAGGGTAGAATCCATTAAAAGATAATAGCATTTCAATTACAATTAAAAAAATAAGAAAAATGAAACCACTGGAGTTCTATCAGAATAAAGCCCAATGCTGAAAAATCTAACACTTGTGTAACTCAAACTTAGCCAAGGTTTACTAATTAAATGTTTGGGAAATATTTGCTCTGAAACTCAGACAGTTGAGAATCACAAAATTGTCAACTAATCTACCACATCCATTTGTGGCACAATTCCTTCATTACCTCTTCCAAGCTTAATTTAAAACAAAAAGTTAAAAAAAAAAAAAAAAAAAAAAAAAAGAAACAGTAAACCCCCCCAAGGATTGGTTTAACAAAACAGAAAAGAGAAACATGTTTTGATTGTATGCATTTCTCTGGGATTTCTCTGGGGATGGTGATTGATGAGAAACTCGACATGAGCAGGCAGTGTGCACTTGCAGCCCAGAAAGCCAAACTTATCCTGGGCTGTATCAAAAGAAGCATGACCAGCAGGTCAAAGGAGGTGATCCTGCCCCTCTACTCTGCTCTTGTGAGACCTCACTTGGAGTATTGTGTCCAGTTCTGGTGTCCTCAACATAAAAAGGGGATGGAGCTGTTGGAGCAAGTCCAGAGGAGGGCCACAAGGATGATAAGAGGACTGGAGAACCTCCTACATGAAGACAGGCTGAGAAAGTTGGGGCTGTTCAGCCTGGAGAAGAGAAGGCTGCGTGGAGACCTCATAGCAGCCTTCCAATATCTGAAGAGGGCCTATAAGGACGCTGGGGAGGGACTCTTCGTTATGGACTCTAGTGGTAAGACAAGGGGTAATGGCTTTAAACTTAAACAGGGGAACTTTAGGTTAGATGTAAGAAAGAAATTCTTCACAGTGAGGGTGGTGAGGCACTGGAATAGGTTGCCCAAGGAAGTTGTGAATGCTCCAACCCTGGAGGCGTTTAAGGCCAGGCTGGACGGAGCCTTGGACAACATAGTTTAGTGTGTGGTGTCCCTGCTCATGGCAGGGGGGTTGGAACTAGATGATCTTAAGGTCCTTTCCAACCCTAACTATTCTATGATTCTATGATTCTATATATACTTTACTCTAAGCAAATGAGAGAGCTTGACATCACAGAATGTACAAATGTGTTCATTTACATGACAACTGAGCTCAGACTGCATGCTGCATGCTTTTAATCACAAGATCATAATAAGACTTGGTGTATAGTACTTGCATACCTAATTCTGCTAAATCTGATATAAACTGACAATTATTATTTGTATAAGGATACCTGAATGCAATTAGTCATCAGAAAAAATACTGAATCAATTAATCAAATAACATCTCAATTTAATTTCATGGTTCTATGGAAGTTAGGAAAATAACTATAACCCAGTTGCTTATAAGGAACTTTTATTTATTTGTTTATATATAATTGGTTATATTGAAGTTTCAGAAAAACAGGCACGTTCTGTGTTTCAGCACATATGAACAGTGTACAGCAGAGACACTACCTAAGGAGTTACATACCAGCTAGACCAGTGCAGTATTAAATGTTTAGATGTGGTTTCTATATATGAACAAATAGGGTGAATTAAATGGTAGTAGTTTTGAAGTGTCCGTGCACATACTCTTAAAAGATGAAGACGTTTTGAGTTTGTAGGAATAATTGTATAAGGAAGAACCTGCAAAATCCTCACTGATACTTAATTCAGCTCTATCCCATAGGCTGAATAATGTATGGGCTATATGGCAAAAAATGATTGCATCATTAAGGTGTATAATGATAATGTTTATATACAAGGGTGTTGAATTAATGCCTTAGAGACCTTTAAGTGATTGACTTTAAAACTTTCAGAATCTCCTTCTTATAAAGGTTTCATGTTTAAAACCACAAGCAAAATTATGGACTTCCCATCTTCTTTACATTCATGGATCATCCAGATGGTCAGATGCACTGCATAGTTATGTACTATATGAGCTAGTAAAGGAAGTGATAGGAATAGAAGTAGCTGTTAACCTGGGGAAGGGAAGCTAGAGAGGGAAGATTAGGTGTGAAAATCTTGCCAACTTCTCATGACCTTCTCCTGGGAGCTAAAGAATGGATTTCAGTCATCCTTTCTTACCACAGATTAGCAGGTTGGTTACCAACTTGCTCATTTTCCACTCCTCCTTGCCCTTATCTCCGGTTTGATTTTTTTTTCCTCTTCTGAACTACAACTGCCCCAGATCATTCATCTTCAAACTTTGTTTCCTATCTTATGCCAGTTTCCTCTCTCCAGGCTTCTAAGTCTTGCTTCAGTCTACCTTTTCCATGCAGCTATATTTTCCCTCTCTGGGATTCTAACTTGTATAACTCCTTTTTACTTCTAACCTTTTCCACACTAATTCTTTCAGGTCCTATGTCTTTCTCCCAGCTAGCTGAGCCTACTATTGCTTCTAGCTCAAGGTTTAGCATTTTGTGGTGAGTTGATATTGACTGATGCCTAAGACCTGACTCTGTCCTTCCCTCCCTCCGCCCTCCAGCTGGATGGGGGAAAGAATTGGAAGGACAAAAGCAGATAAAAGGTTTAATAAGTGAAGGGGAAAAGAAGAAGAAAAAAAAATAAAAGGAAAGGAAAAGAAACAAGTTTGCAAAAGCAATCGCTCACCATGAGAACACTGATTCTCAGCCAGTCTCTGAACAATGACTACTTTGAAAAAATTCCTAACTGGTTCTATTGATGATCATGATGCTACATGGTATGTAGTATCACTTTAGTCATTTCAGATCACCTGTCTGCATCCCCTCCCAACATCTTGCCCACTCCCTTTGTACTCACTGGGGCAGGAGAGTGAGAAAAATCTTGATGCTGTGTAAGCATCGTTCAGCAGTATCCAAAACATTAGTGTTACCAATACTGTTCTGGTTATAAATCTAAACCAGAGCACCAAATTATCTCTATCCCAGCCTAATACAGTACATATTTGCTTCTGAATTAAAGAGGGCAGCTTTTTCTGTACTATGGACATAAGCGTGGCATGTACTGAAAGCACAGGGGGACTCCCTGTCACCTTCTCTCTACTCTAGCTCAGTTCCAATGCTTCAATGTTGGAAAAAAGTCTTACTGCTACTCTAGCCTTCTTTTTGACATGTTCAATGCAGACATGTTGAAGAGTTTAGGAGAAAAATTCTTATAGGCACACAATCCTCTGTGCATGTGCCTGAGATTATGTTAACTCTTACGTGAAATAATGGAAAAAGAGGAGAGGAAAACAATCAAAAGAAAGGGGTTTGTGCTAAAACAAAGCTCTGTTTGTATTATACTCAAAAAAAATGTTATGGGCAAAAATGGGAGCACACCTTATATATGAAGCCAGGAATTAATCATCATTTTAATTCATTCTTTTAATATTTTAACCAAAATACAATGAATGGGTTTGGGTTGGTTTTATTTTTCATTTATAGTGACACTCTCTCAGAATGTAAATATCTCAGTATGTAAATATATAATAACATACAATATGGCTCTATACTAATATATCTATTATAAAAAGTATATGGACTGCAAGTGCATCAACAGGCCTTAATTCCCCCAACTGGCCACATCTGTGACCTTCACTGACATCCTTTGCCCACATCCTAGAAAATTCATTAAGTTCATTCCTGATGTAGGTGTCCTGTGATCTGCTCATCTGGACATTGTCACTGAGCTTCCTGGAGGGATCCTGGACTTGTTAGCTTGCTTTTTTCAGTTGTCACCAGTTTGAGAGAACCTGTCTTGATCACTGACCTTATGTGACTGGTGCAGTCACTGTGCTGTGTGTGATCACCTTGGCTCCTGGTTTCTCCTGTGAAGCATTTTTATAGTACAGTTGGAACAGGAAAATCTGGTACAGGAAAATCCGTTCAAAGAACAAAATTGTAAAAATTACAAGCAAATTATAATAAGTTTGATGACAGACATGTATTCATTAGCTCCTGTTCTGGCTAAACAAGTTAGAAAAAATGTATATGCAGTCTCAAAATTATGAAAAGTAAAATTGTGAAAATGTAAAGCCTGCTGCCTGTCACCAGTGATGGCAATACTGTATTTAATAGATGGCTTTGCCCCACTTCTTCAAATCCTACTATATGTGTTTAGAGCTATAGGCACTTTAAATTTTTGCTCTGTAGTGTAAGTTGTAGATACTTTTTAACAGCTTTCTCTATCCTTAGTCATGCACTCAGTGAAATTGCTTTAAGCCTGCAGGGTGCTGTTCAACCAGAAGGATCAATATTTTGCATGAGTATGTATTGATGGAGGGTTTAAGAGGAATGGTTCTGCAGAATCTAAAACTGCAGAATCAGGGGACTGGCATTATTGTGAAAACTGAATGTATTAGCTACAGCAGTAATATATACACCTTTTTCTGTCAATGGCTCATTTGAAAACAATGGTTTTGAAAAATATATTCATTATTCTAAATTACTCAGATATATTATGGTGTTGTAGTCTCAGCCTATAGACTGTCAGTGAATTATTCAATATTTTCTGAAGAACTAAGTGTTCTGAATTTGCTCATGTAAAGTCTCATTGGCCCTGATTCTTAGGTCTAGTAGTATGAGACACTAATTTGAAAAGAAGCAGAAATTTGCTTTATAATGACTTAGCAGTTCTATAGCAGTCAAAAGATGATTCATTCTTCTTGATTTCAAGAATTATCAGCTGAACTTTCTCATCTATCTACATGATTTTATGTGTAATGGCTGTCATGATTCCTTTCTAGAACTTAAAAATTAATTGAATATTCCATATTTATCCTGGAACATACCTTTTGAGAACTTGTACAGGTGATGGGATTAAGTCTGCATCCCAAAAGATGCAGATGGGAGAAAATTCCTGTACATTAGGTACTTTATATCCTTTCCCATAGTTCCACACCACTCAGGCTACTATTGAAATATCACCTTTTTATCAAATAGGTAACTTTGACTGCTTTGATGAAAAAGGCTGTTTAGACATTATAGGATAAAGTAGTTCAGTTTGTATTATGCATGTCCACCAACCAATATGTTGCCAGAGATGCCATCCTGGACACTATTTTTCAGCATGTACTCAAAAAAAAGAAAAAAAAAAAAGAGCAATCATGAAAACAAACAAACAAAAAACAGCTATACCTCCCTTTCTCCAAAGATGCTTATTTTTCTTTTGCGACACGTCATTGTCCTGAGTAGTCTTACCCTGATCAAGGACTTTTAGTCTCATGCTCCGCCAGTGAGGAGGGGCAC
>NW_009932247.1:78034-116081 GCF_000696875.1 Nestor notabilis | reverse complement strand
CGGTCGCTCTGGATACGGCTATGCGGGCCTGGGGTTCGGTGGGGCGCCCGCCTCCGGCAGCATTCAGGAGGTCACCATCAACCAGAACCTCCTGACACCCCTGAATCTGGAGATCGACCCCAACATCCAGCGGGTGCGCAAGGAGGAGAAGGAGCAGATCAAGACCCTCAACAACAGATTCGCCTCCTTCATCGACAAGGTGAGGTGTTGGGAAAACCTCAAAAGCAAATCTGACCCACACCCAGTGGGGGGTTCACAAATGGGCTCAGGATCAGGTCCTCAGGAGCATGGTGCGATGTGCCTGCCATGATACAATAACTCTTACTAAAGCCCTCTGTAGACCCATGGCCTTCTGGTAAAGGGTTTTGCCCTGCTTGGGCCAGCTTTGTACCCCTTTTATTTAGCTGCTATTGCCCATAGTGTGGGTGGGCAATACCTTATTTAGTGAATGTCCCTTTTATGTAGCTATTGTCCATAATACAGATGCAGGCTTTAAAGATCCAATCTGCACCCAAGCACACCACTACCAAATGCAGGGAGGAGGGGGCCTCTTGGAGAGGCATCCTGCCAGTAGAACAGATCTTGATGTAAGTCAGACCTTGTTGCATTTGCACTGCCCTGTACCCTGTGCCTTTACTCTCTTGCCCTAATCAATCCTATGTCCTGTGTAAACTTCAGCTCTGGCATCCTTGACATGCAAGGAATCCAGACCTGGAGTTTGAGTAATTGCCTGAGGTCTGTGGATGGCTTCTGTCAAGTGTTGAGCAAGCAGAATCTGCTTATCTTAAATTCATCCAAAGCCTTGAAATCATAAGCCCCGGATAACAGTGCTCCCTCCTGGTCTTTATCCCCCTCAGAGTTCAGATGCCCTCTATGAGCAATCTGAATTCTTTAGCTACCATCCCCAGCCAGTCCTTCCCCTGGGATCAGCTCCCTGGTGGCAGCTCCCCCTTCCCCCTGCTTTCACAAATAACCCCTGCGTTGGTTTCCAGGTCCGGTTCCTGGAGCAGCAGAACAAAATGCTGGAGACCAAATGGAGCCTCCTTCAGGACCAGAAAACCACCCGCAGTAACATTGCTCCCATGTTTGAGACGTACATCAGCAACCTGCGGCGGCAGCTCGATGGGCTGTTGAATGACAAAGGGCGTTTGGAGAGCGAGCTGAAGAACATGCAGGATCTTGTTGAGGATTTCAAGACCAAGTAATGTATAATCTTCCCATCTAACGGTGCTTGAATTGGTCTAACGGTGTAGTTGGGTTGGTCTAATGGTTGTAGCTGTAGTTAGAAGCTTGGTGAGATGTCTCCAGCTTTTCTGGTAGGGAGGGAGATTTTCCCAGCCATGAGTAAGGTGTCTGAGTCCAGGGAAGCTGCCTGGCTTCTTCTTGCCTTAATTGCTCCTGGCAGCTCCATCCCCTTAGCTTTGCTTTGGGGTCTCCTCAGGGATGGCTTTGTACTTTGGGTCTGTAGGAAGCCCATGGAGCTCAGCAGGTTGGTAGCAGTGGGTGAGCTGCTGCTTGGTTGTGGGTAGGTAAGTGGATCAGGGGACCTGCCATTTTTAAACTACTTTTCAGTCCAAATTGTGTGGCTTGGGAGGAGTCCCCTGAAGAAAGCAGCCTTTGTCCCAGCGGGGGCCCAACCCAGCCTTTAATAAGAAAGGAAAGAAAGCAAAGAGGGAGCTGGCAAACTGGATCCAGCAGGAACTGAAAACAAACAGCTCTGATAATCTCTGGGGTGTGCTTAGGGAAGGTCAGTTGCCAGCGATTCCCAAGGAGGTGCATGGCAATGGTGTTTCCCCCGACCCTGCTCACTTATTTCTCCTCTGCTCAGCCCCAGTTTTCATCCCTGCAAGGCAGCAGCAAGGAGCTGGATTGCACCCAGAGGAATTACAGCCCTCATTTTACTTGCAGGGCACATGAATGCAAGGTGCAGAGGTGCATTCTTATTCCTGTAATTCCTTATTACGGGTCCATGTAAAGCCAAACCCTAGTTGTGCTGTGAGACGGGAATCAGGAGTTTCTCTTCATCAGGGACTGGAGCGATAGGAAAAGGGGTTAAACTGAAACAGGGTTTCAGGGTTTAGGTTACATTTTAGGCAGAAATTCTTCCCTGTGAGGGTGCTGAGGCTCTGGCACAGGGTGCCCAGAGGAGCTGTGGCTGCCCCATCCCTGGCAGTGTTCAAGGCCAGGTTGGACACAGGGGCTTGGAGCAACCTGCTCTAGTGGAAGGTGTCCCTGCCCGGGGCAGGGGCTGGAGCTGGAGGAGCTTTAAGCTCCCTTCAACCCAAACCATTCTTTGATTCTATAGATCAGGAGCCTAAGAAGCTCGTGCAGCAGAGAGATGTAGAAACTGGAGTTCAGAACCTGCCTCTCCCCATTTATATGAAGAAAATGTCATGGTCTAAGTGGAATACCCAAACCACGACTGCCACTTTCTGTGTCTGTTGCCTCTTTTTCATATGTCTGATTTACACAATGATGCTCAGTTCACATCTGCGGTAAGGAAGGAGATTTATCTGCACGAGGCTCCAGGGTATGAGATTCAGGCCCTGTGAGATTCAGTAACTGCATTGCCTAAGGGTGTGGTTCAGACAAAGCAAGGGTAGGAGCAGGCTGTATTCACGCTACCCACATGGCTTGGTGCAGGGCATGCCAGGGTGTGACAGTGCCCCAGGCTTCCTAATCATCTTGGGAGTTCATAGACAGTATGGAATGACTTGTCACTTCACTGGGCAGCTTGATCAGGCTTCCCATGGGAAATGAGGAATTCCACAAACCCTTCTAGAAGAGTTCAGTCCTCTTCCCTATCCCTGCTTGTCCATTCTGTGCTGTGGGCTGTGCCTATGCAGCACAGGCACATAATTTCCAGGTCATATATTACCCTGCTATAGCAATGGATGCAGCTCATTCTCCTTGGACAACATCCTTGTATTCCAGTGGGATGGGCAAGCTTCCAGCGCGGAGCAGAAGGGGAGGCACATGAAGGCTGTTGAAAGTGAAGTAGCTCCTGCTTTGGAAGGCAAATGACAGCATTAGCCATGCAGGGACTGTGTGGATAGAGAGCAGTGCTCTGGCTTTGGCAACAGGAATTCCCAAACAGCCAGAGAAGGTGGCTCCTGCTCTGCTCCTTGGATGACTTTCAGGATTCATGCAGCAGGTTCCTGCTGTTTGATTCAGCAGTGGCTGGGCACAGGCTGGTGTAAGGCAGGCTCCGAGAGCTAGGAACAAAGCAGTGATGCTGTAAAGCCAATGGAGCATGATTTTTATCTGCTGAGCATCTAGCTGATTACCTCTAAAGGTGACCACCTGAAGAAAGGTTGTAGCCAGCTCTAGAAGCTGGAGCAGCTTTGAAGCGGAGCCACTCTGTGCAGAATGAGGGTAATTACACTTGGATCTTAACCAGGGCAACAGCCTGTGATGGACACCTGCAAAGTGTTCTCAAATGTCTGGAATAAGGAAGTGCACAGTGAAAGCAGCATCAGCAGCTGCTTAGATCAGCAGAGAGGAGTTGGTTGAACCTGCTGGCATCCCTTTCTGCTTTTGTATTTGCTCTCTCAAGGGGTAAGTGAAACTGTTGTGAGCCTCAGGACACAGACTGCAATCCTGCAGCCGTCCACAAGTGAGGATAAGGAGCAGCAACCTTCTTAATCGCAGTGAATTTTAAGGAATACAGGAAGGCATGGGTGAGAAATGCTTTCCAAATTAGTGATTGTGGTGTTGTGGACCAGAACAGCTTTCAGGCTTCAGTTCATCCAAACAGTAACCTGGAAGTGGGGCTTACAGCTACCTCTTGTGCAGAAAACACACAGACTGTAGTAGCACAGGAAGCCTCTGCCTGTGCCTGGCCTGGGGAGGTCATAGGCTTCGTTGAGGTTGCTCACAAAGAGAGAAGTGGAGGGAGGGAGAAAAGACTCGGGGTAACTCTTTATGTGACATTTCCCCTTTCGCTCGGCTCTAACATCTCACCGATCCCTTTCTTCCTGGTAGGTATGAAGATGAGATCAACAAGCGCACGGCAGCAGAGAATGAGTTTGTGGTGCTCAAGAAGGTGCGTGCGGGGATGTGAGCTGGGGCTCACCATGGGTCTTCACAGCCCTTCTCCCCCTTTTGTCCCTTCATTTTCTAGCTGTGCCTAGAGACCTGCAGGTAAAGAATCCGAGCTCTCATTTCTGTCAAAAGCTGCCTCAGTAGGCACTGAAGTCTTTGTAGGAAGCTGGGAAGCAGCACAAATCCCAGGGATGTCCTAGATTATGGCTGTATCTTTCTTTAGAACATTTCCCAAGGCTTCCCTTGACTATCCAGACTGACAATGGGCTTACAAACACAGGTGCAGGGATCTACAGAATAGAAGGGATCCTGCATGTCAATAGCATTTAGTGCACTGGTAGATGGTTTTTAGGACATGGTGGATCTTTGGGCAGAGGGATGTAGCGAGCAGATGGCCTGGGGAACGTGGTGGGCTCATGACTGCTTTTGAAGGCTGGGTGGACTTGGTCATGAAAGCTACAGCAGTCTCAGTGGATTCTGACTCTTTCAGGATGTGGATGCTGCTTACATGAACAAAGTGGAGCTGGAGGCCAAGGTGGATGCGCTGACGGATGAGATTAACTTCCTGAGGTCTCTCTATGAAGCGGTAAGTTCCTTTGTGCTTCATGTGGCTGCTGCAGTGTGGTGCCACCAGTGAGGGAAGAACAGTGACTGGTGTCTGAGAGGATGAATGTGCTGCTTCCAGACATGAGGGAGGTGATGGAGACACAGAGTGTTCCCTTACATGAGCAAAAATAAACCTGCAAGTGAAGTGCCCTGTGAACTGCCACAGTGATTTCTCCCTAACTGGGATGTGCAGTAGGTTTATTGATGCTGTTGGCATGAAAACACGGAAAACCTGAGTGCTATAGTCAGGGCTGTGGTGCTGGTGTGTACTGGTGTGTGCTGGTGTGTTTGCGTGCTGGGAGACAGACAGGAAGGAAAGCTCCTTGTCCCAGACTCCTTTATCTTACCCATTATTTGCAAGATAAGAGACTGATTGAACTGGACACATCCTTGGGCGAGGTTGTGGAATTTGGCCCTTGCACTGCTGTGAAGCTGATGCTCAAGTTTCTTGGATTAAGCATTCCATGCTGGGCTCTTATCTCAGGAATGGGATAACCCAACCTTGTTGTCAGAATGTGGGTGATAAGAAGTATCTTCATTTCTGCTGTCGGTTACTTTGTGCTTTGCAAGGTTGATGTGATTCAGTTGGGTTCCTTCTAACTAATGACTGTTTTGATTGAATTCTTCTTAGCTGCCTTCCTTCCCCTTTTCTTTTTGGATCTTTCTTTAATTGGCTTCCAAATGAGAGGCCCATAAAAGCCAGTGATTAATGGTGTTGTTTCTAATGCAATGGGCAGGAACTTCAAGAGCTGCAAGCCCAGATCTCTGACACCTCAGTGGTGCTGTCTATGGATAACAGCCGAAACCTGGACCTGGACAGCATCATCGCAGAGGTCAAAGCACAGTATGAGGAGATTGCCAACAGGAGCCGGGCGGAGGCTGAGTCCTGGTACCAGAGCAAGGTGAGTTTGGGAGTCAGAAAAGCTTCTGTTAGTGCATGAATCCGCATGGCATGAGTGGGAGGGATTTTAGGCACCTAACCGAGTGCCAGCCTGACTCCTTCCTCTGTTTCCCACGGCAGTACGAGGCCCTGCAGGTCACCGCGGGGAAGCATGGGGATGACCTGCGCAACACCAAGAACGAGATTGTGGAGATCAACCGTGTGATCCAGAGGCTGCAGGGGGAGATTGAAAATGCAAAGGCCCAGGTGAGGAGCTGCCCCTGTTGCTGCTGAAGAGCAGGGGGTCAGCATCAGCAGCCAGCGTGCCGGGGCTGGGTGTCATTCAGCAGCTGGGGAAGCACTTTGGGGTGGCCGTGATGCTCACCCCAAAGGAGTCAGTTCTGCAGGAGGGAGAAACTGTGATATGAGCAATATAATGCTGAAAGGCAGCCGAACTATGGGTGAGAGTCTCTATGTATATATAGCTGGACTATAGGTGAGAGTCTCCATGTATATGTAGCTGGACTATAGGTGAGAGTCCATATATAGAGCTGGACTACAGGTGAGAGTCTATATGTATATTTGACTAAACTATAGGTAAGAATCTCCCTCTATACAAAGCTGAACTATAGGTGAGAGTCTCTATATAGCTGAACTCCAGGTGAGAGTCTCTGTGTAGCTGAACTCTAGGTGAGAGTCTGTATGTTTATAGCTGAACTCTAGGTGAGAGTCTCTCTATAGCTGAACTCTAGGTGAGAGTCTCTCTATAGCTGAACTCTAGGTGAGAGTCTCTCTATAGCTGAACTCTAGGTGAGAGTCTCTCTATAGCTGAACTCTAGGTGAGAGTCTCTCTATAGCTGAACTATAGGTGAGGGTCTGTATGTTTATAGCTGATCTCTAGGTGAGTCCACAAGCGACCCAGGAGCGCAGAGGGGAGTGATGCAGAGCCACTTCCAAAGGGCACTGCGGCGTGTGGCTTCCCTCCCAGCACACACTTTCCTTGTGCCCTCTTGCTTCTGGGATCTTTGTCCACTCCCTTCTTTGCAACACCGTGTTTGGGCACACGGGGGAATTTTACAGCTGTATGGGAGTTCTGTTTGCTCTCTGCAGGGCCCTTATCACTTGATCAAATGGCTGGTGGAAGCCAGCCCAGTGAATGGCTGAGGGCTGAAAGCTGGTGGTGAATAAGTAGGGTGCACAAAGCTGGAGATAAGCCATTGTGATTCATCCATTTGTGTGTTTATTTGGTTTCAGGGCAGGGAGGCTTCAATACACACAAGCCAAGAGCTGACCCCGTGCAGTTCCCCTGAATAATGGATGAGAATATAAAGTACATGTGTTCATTGTGAGGCCTTCCTGGCAAACACAGGGCTTTTTTGAAGGTGCAGGGGGCACGGTTGAGGCTGCATTAGGCTGCCAGCTTGATGTGGCCTCACAGGGATGCTTTTGGTCTTCATTGTTTGTTAACTGCAGGTCTGCTCGAGTCCACACTTGCCTCACATCAAAGTCTGGTGCAGACCAGCTGGCAGTGAACAAGCTCTTGGGGCATAATAAATAGGAGAGAAACCCTGAGCTTGCATTAACCCGAAGTGTTGTGCTGTTGTGTGTGGTGTGTGGGGGCTGAGAACCTGAGGATCCCCTGAAGGAAGTCTTCCAAAAATGTAGCCAGTGGAGAAAGTAGGGTCTGTCTTTCATAACAACGTATGAGATGAGCTTCCTTTGCAGCTGATCTCCATCCAGTGTCCAAGACAGTGGGTAGGCATGAACTTCTGAGGGATCTCAGTTGAGCAGATGGCTCCAGGGCTGTGCAGATACACAGAGATGGTCTGTCCAGTAGATGTCAGAAGTCCTTGGGCAGCTGTGTCCCCCACCAAGGAGGTGAGGTTCCCACTGACGTGCCCTGCTCTGTCCCTCTAGCGTGCCAAGCTGGAGGCAGCCATCGCTGAGGCTGAGGAACGCGGGGAGATGGCCCTCAAGGATGCCAGGGCAAAGCTGGAGGAGCTGGAGGCAGCTCTGCAGAAGGCCAAGCAGGACATGGCCCGGCAGCTCCGGGAGTACCAGGAGCTCATGAATGTCAAGCTGGCCCTGGACATCGAGATTGCGACCTACAGGAAGCTGCTGGAGGGAGAGGAGAGCAGGTGGGGGCAACCTGTGGATTTTACATGGGGAAGGTCCAACCCTTTGTTCGCCTTGCTTGGGGGCATTGTGAGGGCCCAATCCCATTTTCCCTAAGGAAATCCAGAAGAGAGAACATTGCAGTTTCAACTGGGATTTGGTCCTGAAAGTGTTTTGGCAGAAGAGCCAAACTAGGCCAAGTCCTGGGGAAAATGTGATGCTCTTGGAGAAAACATGCAAAGAAGAGGAGAGAGTTGTTTCCATCCTTTGTTCAATGCTGTGGCAGAAAATTCCCAAGTGGCTCAAATCCCCATGGAATTAGGACAGAGCTTCTGTGCTTTTTCAGTGCCCCCCCCCTTCCCAGAGCTGTAACTGTAGGGCCAGAGCAAAGCGCTGGATGGCACACGTATCTTGTTTGAATTATTTACAACAGCAATAACTCACTGCCATTGTCTTCACTCTCATCACTGAGGCCCTGGGGGAACACTGAGTAATGCAGAGTCTAACCTGGCCTCTTCCTTTTTGCCTTTGTGTTTTGTCTTCCCCAACAGGTTGGCTGGTGATGGAGTTGGCAGCATCAACATCTGTGAGTTGGTTTTGTACTTTATAGTAGTTACACGTAGCAAAAGCAGGTGGGGACCAGCTGGGGCTGCGTGCAGGAGCATCAGTGCCCTGCCTTTGCTTCTGCAGCCCAGTTAACCCCTTCTTAAATGGGAGCCCCCCAAGACAGACCTTGATAGTGCTGTTGGCTCCAAGGCAGACTTCAGCTCCAGCTCCTCTGTGTGAAGTTGAACTTGGGGCAAAATTGATCTTTCTTTCCTCTCATTTTTATATGTGCTAATGAGGAAATGTGTTGCCTGGATTGGAAGTTAGTGCCAAGTGACAGTGGAGGGTGTCTTTCCAGCTTGGGAAGCATTGGGTGCTCACCTTGGCTGGACGTTGGAGAGATGCTGGTGTCTTGGAGGTGCTGTCTACAGGTCTACACCAGTGGCTCTGCTTTCCATCCACTTAATTGCTGTTGGTAGCTGGTGAACCACATGCCCACAGCCACTGTGGTGCACCAAGAGATGAGCTGAATGTATTTGAGATGGGGTTCTCCATGCTGCACAAGGTCTTGAGTCAGGCTGAGTGATGGTGATGGAGACTGCTCAGCCCTCACATGCATCTGGCTTAGCACAGGGTAAAATGCTCCAGGCAAAAATGTAACAGGAGATGAGTGTTTTGTAGGGATCAAAGAGAGTTTTCATCTTGGTGGTGCCCTTTTCCTGAGGGTGCCAAACTGGGGCTGAAGCTCCCTGCTGCTCACATTTGCTTTCCTTCTCTCCATGTCACAGCCATGGTCAGCTCCAGCGGTGGAGGTGGCTTTGCCAGTTCCAGTGGATTTCTGGGAGGAGGACTTGGAGGAGGCCTTAGCCTGGGCTCAGGAATGGGCAGTGGAGCACTTGGCTTCTCCTCTGGGGGTACCACCAGGTCCTCCACTGTCACCATGACCTCATCCAGCAGGAGAAGCTTCAGGAAGTAACGTCAGGAGTGGAGATCAGTGGTACCCGTTACATGGGAGGAGGGAAACCATATAAAGAAAAGTCTTTGTTGCCTTTATAGGACAAACTGGCTGCAGAATTTCACCAGTGGTGAATGAATTGGAGTAAGACACACCAGTACCTGCCCTGGCCACATCACTCCAGGCTTGATCCTGCACTCCTGAACTTGGTGGGAACCATTCCACTGAGAGCAGGTTCAAGCCTGCAGGGTGAAACTCAGCTGGTGAAGCAGGAGGGATAATGCTTTTGTTACTTGTGTGCTTGGTACCCCCTGCTCAGGGCTGGATTTCACCCTTTGAAAGGCAAAGCAATCATTTGAGTGGCAAGGAATTCCACACTTGTACTGTGGTTTTGGAAAAGACACCAGGAGATTATCTGCCTTGTAATAGGATTTGGAAGATTTCATTCCCTTGGGCTCCTCAGAACAGGTCAACCCCTGCTGTGATTGCAGCCTGGGTTAGTTTTGTTAATGTTTACCAAGAAGAAAACAGTGAAACTGTTTGGGGTTCTCCTTATTTTCTTTGAAATGGGCTCAGAAATGGAATTCAGTGATTCTTCTCTGACTGACGCTGATTTGTTACTGAAAGCAATGCAGGCAGATTTACTTTCAGGCTCTTGAGAGCCAAGTAACTCATAAGGAAGCTCCCCGCTCCCCACTCCCACTCCCTCTCCTTAAAAGAAGCCCAAAGCTTAAGGGATATGAAGTTGCTTAAACATTCCCCATCCCCAGGTGTCTGTTTACCACCCTGTCTTTCAAAGTGTATTTAGTGTTATCTGGTGTCTCAACTACAAGTAGGGAAAAGCGTGGCTTGTTGATGCATCATTGCCATAACTTCTTGTTCCTGCCAAAATGTCTCTTCAGCTGAACCGTGCCAGGGCAATAGGTTCTTGCTGCAGTAGGAAGGGTTCTTGGATAAGTAACTCGCAGAAGCTGCACAGAATCGTTGCATTTCGTGCTCAGCCATGTCCTCGCAGTGCATCCTTGGTTGCTCTTTTATGCCTTTGTGGTCTGGGAGTTTGTCATGAGGCTGTTAATAAAGTTTCCCTGTTGCATGCTGCTTCAGTGCCAGCTGAGTTCCTTGTCTGTGCTGCCCTGGATGCTCTGGGGAAAACCTAGTGTTACCCCTTCCTCCTGCCTCCGGAGCCTGCTGCCCTGGAGCAGTGCCACGCTGTGGTCAGAGGTAGGATCTCGAGTTTGCTGCCTGCAAAGTCTTCCATTCCTGGGTGAATTTTACCTGTTTGCTCTCAGTCTGGGCAATGGGGTCATGGCACTGGTTTGTTCAAGCACTTGGCTGCAGCCCAGCCCCTGATCAGGACTGAAACTGAGACCAATCCATCCCTGAGCACCATCTTGCTCTGCTGAGCAGAGGAGCTGGACACTGGAGGAGACCCCTCTTGCCAACAGCCAGAGCTTGGAGAGGAGAGTCTGGGCCTTGCTGCATGAGGACAACTCATCCTGCTCCTTCTGGGGCACCGTGGGGCGAGGAGGACTCACTCAGGGTGGTTTGTGCTTGCTCCCACCCCTCTCAAAACCATGGTGCAGATGTGGGGCCAGCCCTGGTTGGAGCTGCTGTTGCACAAAGCATCACCCCAGTGGGGCCAGGGCCAGGCAGAGGGTTTGTAGTTGCTATTTCCTCCAGGCTGGTTTGTGCATCCTCCAAGGATGCTTTACCTGCCTCTGCACTACCCAGATCCCGTTCCTTCAGTGCCCGACATGACCCAGTTCCTTGTGCTGAGCCTGTGTGTGGTTTTACTACACACGAGGCACTAAGGTCAAGGAACGGAGGCATTAGGGTGCCCAGCAAATCTGTGTTATTGGCACCCAGCACACCCAGCTCACAGCTTTTGTGTTGTAGCCAAGAAATCAAACTGAAACAAATCCTCTGGAGTGAACTGAAGAGCTCCATTGCTTGAATCCCTGGGGAGCAGCAGGCATGCGGGAAGGGGTACTTGCAGGCTGTGTGGCTGCAGCTTTTCCATGTTCCCAGAACAACATACGCTGGGGAAAAGGGGATCTGCACAATGTGGGAAACACCATGGAGTATGTTTGTGAGCCCATGAAGGTGGGTGCACTTTGTGTTTGTTCTCTGGATCTGGCCTTGGCTCAGTTTGGGCTCAGAGGTGGAGGTGGCTGAAACACCATCTCTACTTCAGAGGGGATGCTGATACTATAGAATCATAGAATGGGTTGGAAAGGACCTTAAGATTCCAACCAGTTCCAACCCTCTGCCATGGGCAGGATGTCTCATCCTAGACCATGTCACCCAAGGCTCTGTCCAACCTGGCCTTGAACACTGCCAGGGATAGAGCATCTACCACCTCTTTGGGCACCCTGTGCCAGCACCTCACCACCCTCACAGGGAAGAGCTTCTTCCTTATCTCCAACCTGAACTTCCCCTGTTTCAGTTTGAACCCATCACCCCTTGTCCTATCACTCCAGTCCCTGATGAAGGTCCCTCTGCAGCATCCTTGTAGCCCCCTTCAGACCCTGGAAGCTGCTCTGAGGTCTTTACACAGCTTCTCTTCTCCAGTCTGAACAGCCCCAATGTTCTCAGCCTGTCTCCATACTGGACATGCTCCAGACCCTGATCATGCTTGTGGTCTCCTCTGGACTTGCTCCAACAGCTCCATGTCCTTCTTGTGTTTGGACACCAGAGCTTCACCCAGTGCTGCAAGTGGGGTCTCAGAGCACAGCAGAGGGGCAGGATCCCCTCCCTGAGCTGCTGCTCTCACTCTGAGGGTGCAGCACAGCACATGGCGGGGTTCTGGGCTCAAGCGCACACTGAAGCTGGGTCATGTTATGAAGGCAAAGTGCCCTGACTGGGTGTAAAGTGCGTCTATTCCCAGTGTTCTGCTTCCTGTACTTCCTGCAAGTTGGATTCAGGAGAAATAATCCAGCTTCAGAAGAAGCTTTGCAATGGGGGAGAGTTCTGCACTTGTAGAGAAGGGAGACGATGTGACCCGGAGGAACCCAGCACCCATCCACTGCAGAGCCCTCACCAAGCAGCATCACCACTGCTGGGCTGATGCTGTCACTTGGGCTGGGTGCTGGGTGCCAGACTCTGCCTCCCACTGCGTGGCTGAGCAGCAGCTTCCTGTGCTGGTGGCAGGATGTCACTGCTGGAGGGAACAGAGGCAAAAAGGAACGCTGATGGGGGAACACAGTCCTCAGAGGTATCAAAAGGTATAAAAAGCTGTTAAACAACCCAGTATAATAATATAAACCAGTATTTTTGGCCTTTCTCTTTTGCAGCAGTGACTAAGAAGAATAACAAACATCTGGAATGAGCATAAAATCATACACAGAGGATGTTTTGCGGTGGTGCAGGGCCAGGACCATGCCTGGTCAGGTCAGAGTGACCCAGGGAGCTGCTGTGGTCCATGGGGTTGCTGTGAATTTGGGCTCAGGGAATTTAGGGGAAGCTGGAGGTTGTGTTAAGGGAAAGATGGAGCTCAGGAGACTGTTGCAGAGGGCATCTCCTCCTCGAATGGGCAAGTCCTTTGACCTGCCTTGTGCCATCTCAGGGCCACTTTTCTGTTCATGCTTTGGGGAAAGGCCAACACATCCCAGCCCCATCTTCCCTCCTGTTATGATTATTATGATACTTATTCAAGTTTACTTTATAAGTTTTTATCTAATACTTTAAGTAAGACTTCTCTTACTGCACCACCTCTGCTTGCTCTTGGCCTCTGCATTTCTCTGCTCCTAGAGAGCTGTCCTGATTTTCTCTCTCCAGTGAAGTGCCCCAGCCAGTTGCCGTGTTCCTGCTGGACTGTCCTTGGTGTTTCCTGCTGGGCTGCTTGGCAGGATGCAGTAGTTCTGCTCCGTCCACCTACCCCTGTGGCTCTGCTGTACCACCAGCAAGGGATGCAAGGTCGGATGTGTGTTATTGTAATTAACAGGACTGAGGTCACTGGCAATGCTGTTGTGCCCATAGATGTCAGTGGGCTCTACAAAGGAGGTAAGTTCTGCTCTTCTTTGTGAGGGAGCTGAGACAGGGGAAGGTGAGGACTTGGATGCAACCAGACCTGGGAGGAAGGCTGCAGATAGTGGGGAGCTTTCTTCGGTTCCCCAGTGTTTAAGCTGCATTTGTTTCAGTTTCCATTAGTTTTCCAGTAACTCCTAAGGCTAAACCCCTGCTCTGAGGTTGATGGAGCTTTTCATCTGATGTTTAAAAGGAATTAAATGGCATGAAACTAGTATGGGCCCAGCTCCACTGGGCAGGGAGGAGTATTGGTGTGGGTGGGGGGGAAAACAACTCCTATCCTGGGAAGGCTTCCACCTGAGGGGCCTCCTTAGCCTGATGGGAAGCCTAATTGCCTTGATGGGGTTATGAAGGGAAACACCGCATACACTGGAGATTAGAAGAGTTTGTCCAGCCTCTTACTGGTGACGGTGGGACTTTGTGCTTGTGCACTGGTGTAGCTGCAGCCAGGGCAGGGGTATGAGGGATGGAACATGGGCTGGAGCTGGGTCTGTTCTGCTGAAGGGACAAGGGGCTGCAAAACCATCCAGCAGCTCCTGGTACCTGGCTTTGAGGAGTTCCCAGGCAGCTCGAGGCATTCGGGGGATGGTTTTGAGGGGATTTAGCAACCAGTGATAGTAATTAAAGTTTCAGTTAGCTTTATGCAAATCCATAGAGCATCTTTGCTTAGTCAGTGCCCTTAAATGCTTTTGTTTGTTTGTTTTTCCTGGGGGAAAGTCATTGGGATCTCCACCCTGTCCTAATGAAGATGTTTAAGCTGGGAAGCACCCGTTTCTGTGCCTCACTGGCACGAGAGTGTCAGAAACACTCAGCGTCAGGTGGAATGGATCCTGCTCCCTGTGTGCTGTGGGTGTGAGGAAGAGAAGAGCTGTGCCTTTGACTCAGTGCTGCTCTGGAGAGAGGGTCTAACCCTCTTCTTGCAAAGCTGCTCATGTGTATGGAGAGCAGATGTTGGGATTTACAGGCAGTCACTGAGATGCAGTGCCTGGGTTGGGAAGGAAGAGCTCCCAGTGGATGGAGGGCTTGTCCTCTGCCTTGGTTACACCCCTGTTAGCTTTGGCATTTGAGATCCTGGAGCAGAGACAAGAATTAACCCCCCCTTTCCCCAAATGAAGGTGTTGAATGAAGGGAACTGAGTTGCTGTGTCAGTTTATTAGAGATGCAAGATTAAAACCTGAATAAAAGCCATTGACAAAATACATAGTCATTAGAAACAAATCACTGCTTCCCCTTTTCCTTCAAATAGGGTTAATGTCCTTCTCTAGCAGTTCAGTGCATGACTAGAAAAGAAGTTGTTGCAGGTTCTGTGTGTTTAAGGATGGATTTGGATCTCTTGTGCAAGATCACAGAGGAGCTTTGTGTCTTAGGGCCAGAAACATTGATGGATCAGCCCTTTTCATACCTGACAGCAGAGTCTACTGCCCAGACCCTTCCGTTATGATGGAATTTATGGCAACAGATGAGCAAGAGCATTGAGAACCCAGAAGAAAAAGGGAAGCTGAGGGTGAGTTTCAAAGCAGATGAGCAAGAGCATTGAGAACCCAGAAGAAAAAGGAAAGCTGAGGGTGAGTTTCAAAGCAGGTAGTGTAGATACCTTCAAGCAGCAACAGCCCTTGAAATCTATCCTTTGGGACAGATAATCAATGAAACAATGCGGTGTGTAGAGAAGCTGCAGGCCAGGCTGTTTTAGGTGAGTTCTGCTCATGCCAGGGGTGTGTGTGTATCTAAAAGTCTGACCAACAAAACCATTGGTCAACTAATGTTGATCCAAGGTGGGATCTGTGGAAACAACTGGGCTGGATGAAGCCATAATGAAAATGCTCTTAGGT
Source organism: Nestor notabilis (assembly GCF_000696875.1). Taxonomy (NCBI): domain Eukaryota; kingdom Metazoa; phylum Chordata; class Aves; order Psittaciformes; family Psittacidae; genus Nestor; species Nestor notabilis. The sequence goes on along the minus strand of NW_009932247.1, from coordinate 101,080 downwards.
GGAAGGTACCTTCTCTCCCACTTTGTTTTAATCCTGGAATGTGGGAGTAGAAAGACCAGGGAACTCCACCAAAAGCATCTTGGTTTAACTGCATAATGGGAGTGATGAGGGGGATTTTAGCCCTTCTTGCTCCTAGATTCCTTAGCAGAAATAGAAAAACTCTTGAGGCCTCTTTTCCTTTTGTATCCCCATGGAATGAAACATGGGCAGTCTTGGGGAGTTGTGTGTCCCCTGGCTCTGGCTTGGCTGTTGCTGTGTGTTGGCAGAAAGGGATGGTTTCTGCTTTGTTTCCAGCATCTACAGCTCTTTACACATTGCTCCTGGCTGACTTGGTCATAGACATCACCTTCATGTGGGAGCTCCTTGTGGTCCTGCTGCTCACACCATCGCTGCAGCTCACTGCTGTGAAAGGCAGAGCAAAGCTGGCCTTCAGCTTAGGGAATTCCCTGGAAAAAAGGCAGAAGATGCCCAAATTTGGTAGAAGGTGAATATTCCAACTTACAGGCATTGGTGGGGAAGCCACCTTCTGCACAGAGCCTGGAGAGAATGGGAAAAGGTGGCATATTATCCATCTATCTTCAAATGCAAAGTCCTTTAGCCTCAAACAGCTCCAGTGTCTGAAGGGGGCTACAAGGGTACTGCAGAGGGACCTTCATCAGGGACTGGAGCGATAGGACAAGAGGTGATGGGTTCAAACTGCAACAGGGGAATTTCCGGATAGATATGAAGCAGAAGCTCTTCCCTGGGAGGGTGCTGAGGTGCTGGCACAGGGTGCCCAGAGAAGCTGTGGCTGCCCCATCCCTGGCAGTGTTCAAGGCCAGGTTGGACACAGGGGCTTGGAGCAACCTGCTCTAGTGGAAGGTGTCCCTGCCAGGGGCAGGGGTTGGAGCTGGAGGAACTTTAAACTCCCTTCAACCCAAACCAGGCTGTGATTCTATGATCCTGTCACTCACCTGCTCTCCTCTCCCTCCAGCAGCTTCCTATAGGTGACAATCTCGACGTCCAGAGCCAGCCTGACGTTCATGAGCTCCTGGTACTTGCGGAGCTGCTGGCTCAGGTCAGCCTTGGTCTGCTGCAGAGTGTCCTCCAGCTCAGACAGTTTCTGCTTTGCATCCTTGATGGCTGTTTCTCCACATTGCTCAGCGTTGACCATGGCAGCTTCCAGCTTGGTGCGCTGCAAGGAGCACGACATGGTGAGTCTTAGCTGTCTCTTGCTACCTTCAAATGTGATTAATGCATTACGAAGAGCTAGGGTTAAAGTCTGGTTGTGGATGCAGCCCAGCAGTCCCCTCTGGCAGGGGTTTGAGGGAGCTGGACTTGTAGTTTCAGTGCTCCCTCACGTTACTTGCAGGGAAATATCTGTAACTGCACCTGCCTTCAGGTACTGCATGAGCTGGGCTTTAACGCAGCTCTAGTTGGAGCAGCAGAGTCCCAGCTCATGGGATGTGCTATTACAGCTCTAGTTGGAGCAGGAACAGCAATTCACTCTCTGCCCTGCTGAAACAACCAGACCTGGCACTTGGTCTCACCAGGTCTTGGTGCTCACCTGATTCTTGGCACTTTCGACTTCTCCATTCAGCCTCTGGACCTGCCGTGTCAGCTCAGCTGCCTTGGTTTTTGTCTCTCTGAGGCTGTCAGCATTTCTGCCTGCAGTAACTTGTAGCTCCTCAAACTAGAACAGCCCAAAAGACACAGATGCGTATCCCAGAACATGCTTTGAGTTCAATCAGAGTAAATTAGGAGGGGAGAAGGTGTTTCTCTGGTTTTGAAGTTAGTCCGAAGAGAGAAACTGCACCCAAACCCTCCCTCTCCGGGTTTTCTCACCTTGCTTTCATACCAGGCCTGTGCTTCTGCTCGGCTCTTGCGGGCAATGTCCTCGTACCGAGCCCTGACGTCTGCAGTGATGCCACCCAGGTCCAGATCTTGGCTCTTGTCCATCTTGATGACCACTGAAGCATCAGAGATCTGGGCCTGCAGCCGGTGGGTTTCCTGGTGGTGACATGGGGTTGAGCTGGCCAGAGATGCTGGTCCTGCTGTGCTTCCCAGTCCCAGGGGTGTCACCCACCCCATGCAACTTGGTCCCACTTTGTGATGACCACGCAGAGATGAATTACCATTCACACAAGGGATGACCACTGGCCTGTGCTACCACTCTTCCCCTGTTGTTTGGGATCAGCAGCTTCAAAATCCAGCTGGGAAATGCAAAGGATGCTGGAGCAATCCAGAGCTGCCTTACCTCTTTGTAGATCTTTCTCAGGAATTCAGCCTCTTCTTTCAGGGTTCCCACCTTGGCTTCCAGCTCTGCTTTGTTTAAGAAAACACAGTCCACATCCTGGAGACACGTTGGGGATAGAAGAAGGAAGTTTGTCAGTGAGCAGACCCAGGGATACCCTTGGGCTGAGGGACTTTGAGTGCTGGTACCGTGACTGTGTGCCAGCTCCCAATTACACTGTTGCTGCTGATTTGAGTCCAAGCAAAGCCAAGCTCCAGCTCCTGCTTGTACTTGTTTGTGTTCTGCTGTTGGGAAATAAATCACCCCAAAGACCTGAGCCTGGAGAGGAGAGTTCAAACAGCCCCTTGCTCACCTTCTTCAAGGCAATAAACTTGCTCTCGGTGCAGGGCCGCTGGCTGCATTCGTCCTTGTACCTGTGTGGGAAAATGGGAGATCTTGCTTGAGTCCAGTGCAATTACACCTTTGTTTGGGTTTCTGCAGAGCTCCTCTCAAGACGTGAAACTCCTCGTTATTTTTCCTTCTTCCCTAACAGTGTTTTGGTATCTTGTTCCATGGCCCATGGGAAAGCAAATGTGTTTCAGAGAGGTTTCTGTGCCTCTATAAAGTTGCAGCAGAGCTGTTTTCTTTTGACCTCTGCAACAGCAAATAACTGTTGAATGCTTCTAGATGATAATGTCTTGGATTAGAAGGGAGACAGAGAGAACCTGGAAGAGGGACCATAGAATCATAGAATGGTTTGGGTTCTAAAGGACCTTAAATTATCTAGGTCCAACCCCCTGCCATGGGCAGGGACTCCTCATCCTAGACCATGTCACCCAGGGCTCTGCCTCCTCTTCCTCCATCTCTGTAAACTGGAACCTTGTTTTATATACCAAGATCCTTGTAGATCTCTCCATCTACCTACTAGTCCTCTGGGAACCATTTACTACCATGAAATGTTCAGTCTCTGCCTGTTTACAAATCCTGAACAACATTTTGAGCCCTGCACTCGCATTTCTCTGGTTTTTACTTACATTTTCTTGTTGGTATCCAAAACCTGCTGGGCTGCTTTCAGGTCTGTTTCTAACTGGGCTCTGTTGCAGCCCAGTGCTTCCAGCTGCTTCTTCAAGTTCCCAATATAAGCCTCTAACATGGGCATGATGGTGGTCTTGCTGTGATTTTGACCCTGCAGAAAGCTCCACTTGGTCTCCAGTGCCTTATTCTGCTGTTCCAGGAATCGAACCTGAATCCCAGTAGGCAAAGTAGGAAATGAGATAAGGATTGAGAGCTTGTGGGAGCCACTGTCTGTGCAACAGCAGGAGATGGGTTCCTGCTTTTGGCACTCGTGAATGCAGCATTTCCTGAGTGGCTTTTGTTCTGGGCCACCCATGTGGAAATGCACAAAACCCCAAAATACTTCTAGAAATGAGAGCTTTGCAATAAATTGGGGTGTGTGGAGAGGAACTGGGAAGGAACTGGAACGCTGATGAAGCTGGGTAAGCTTGTTCCCTCCCTGTAGTAAGGCCTACAGATCAGATCAGTTGTGCCTGTGCACTGAAGCTTCCCCAGTGGCTCAAACCACCCTGGTGCTCAACTGTTACCCTAAAGCAAGTTGTCTTCAATGTCCAGAATTAGTTGTCTTACAGGCATTCCATGCCCTTTCCATGCCAGACACCTCACTTGGCCTCTAGTGCCTGGAAACTTCAGCTGGGGAGGGGTTCTCAGCTCACCTTGTCAATGAAAGAAGCAAATTGGTTGTTGAGGGTCTTGATCTGCTCCTTCTCTTGATACTTCACTGTTTGCATGTTGGGATCCAGTTCCAGTCTGAGTGGTTGGAGCAGTTGCTTGTTGATGGTGATGGGTATGACGGTGCACAATCTGGAGACTCCACCAACCCCATAGCCAAAGCCAACACCTCTGTAGCCAAACCCGATGCCAGCTGCACCAAAGCCATATCCACATCTCAGGGAAAGACACTTTCCAGCAGCCATTCTGTGCCTGGAGCATGTCACACCATCAAGACCTCTCCTGCCGAAGTAACCCAAGCCACAGCAGCCCATGCCACCGCCCCAGTGACACCAGGCAGTGCTGAAACTACATCGGTTCCTGGGAAGAGCTACAGAGGAAGAACCCAGGTTCCTGCCAGCACGGCCAGAGCTGAAGCTGCAGGAACAACAGAACATGGTCAGCGGTGGGAGAGAGATGGGTGCAGTGATGTGCTGGAAGCAGATTCCCTCTGACCACAGTGGAGCACCTTCTTCCTTTTATTTGGTGGAAACTGGGGTGAGGCTGCATGAAACTTCCTCAAAATGTTTGTGATGCAAAGAATGTGAACTGCTCAGCATACACTGCGCCTGCCAGCAGGGACAGCAGCAGTGGCTTTGCCCCATGAAGGTTTGAAGAATGCTGGTAGGTCACAAGGGTCATGTTTAGAGGGGTTGTGCTGGTGAATTGTGCTTGGAGACACAGTAAAAGTTGTATGTTCCCCTTTTTATGGGTTGGGTGAAGTGGAACTGAGACTTGGGAAAGGTAAAATGCTGTTCTATCAAAGGAGATCTTTATGTTTTGCTGGTCCCTCAGCTTGCAAAGGAAGAGCTTTGCAGGAGAATGTGGCTCAACCTGCTCTTTAATAGAAACTTACAGTGATAAATGTGAATTTACTGGGAATTAATGAACAGGGTTGTGCGGGCAGATTAGTGCTCAGTGACCATGGTTTGCTGGTTCTGCCTGTAAGAAGACAATGTGTTTGAATGCCAAGGAAACATTTGTGGGCCCAAATCTGTTTCTCAAGGTGATTGTTCTGCAGGTTGATGACGTTTTCCAACACCATGATTTGTTGCAAGGGGAAGTGCAGATTAGTTAACATTGAAGCTGATGCTTGGAACAATTCTTCAGAGGCTTCTATTGGCCAAATCCTCATAAAACTGGCGTCTCTTCCTCCCCTCATTCCTCAACTTGGAGGTTGGGTTCCCACCTTGTTTGGGGCAGGGCCAGGCTTGGTCCTTCACCTCCTACGTTGGGCTGATGCCCTCACTGCGGCGCCAGGGCTCGGACATGTGTGCGTGTGTGTGTGTCCAGGTCCTAGGAAGCGCAGGGATGGGGCTGGCGTCGTGGTGTGGGAGGGTGCCGTGGTTTGTGTTCTCAAGGGGCAGGGTGGAAGCTTCAAACCAGTGATTTAGTTTTGTTTACTGCATTTCTTTCCCCTTCCCTATGCAGTGGTTGCAAGCCACACAAACCATCTTTATTCATGCAAGATCTTCCAGCTGGGGGAAGACCCAAGCGCCTGAGTGCATTATGAACTTTTGAGCCCTGCACTTGTATTACTTTGTGCTTTACTTACATTTTCCTGTTGGTTGTAAGTAATTTGGGTCCATAAATGCTGGGAAGTGCTTTGGAAAGTGTCGCTCCCTGGGACATGGGGTCTCAGTGGGATTTGCTGCACTTACAGAGGTGATGGCTCATCAGGCAGACTGCGAAAAGTGGTGTGGGGTTAGATGTGTCACTATTCTTCCTTGTGAGCATCCTGCAGGGTTGTACCAGCACCCACCTGCACTCCTTTCCATCCAGCAGCTTCCTGTAGGTCGTGATCTTGATGTCCAGGAACATCTTGATGGTCACAAGCTCCTGGTTCTCACATAATGTCCTGCTTTGCCTTCTGCAGGGACCCCTCCAGCTCAGAGGTTTGCACTTTACATCCTTGACAACCGCTTCCTCGTGTTCCTCAGCTTCAGCGGTGGCTCCTTCCAGTTTGATCTCTGCAAGTAGATTTTCATCACTGCCACTTGTCTGATTGTGCTTTGAATAGTTCAGAGCTCTTGAACCTGCCTCTGTATTCATCCACTGCACTTTCTTCCGTTTTCAGACTCTATAGGGAATCCTCTAACTCCAAGATGATTCTCTCTGCCAAAGTCTCTTTGCTTTGGTGTATGTGTTGTCTTCTCACTGCAGGTCTCTACTGATGATAGTTCAGTTTTAAGTCATAACAGACTATTTTACTCTGTACTCTGGATACAGGCACATCTTAGATTGAGCAGCTGATGTGTATTTCTTCAGAACCAGCTTTATTGCTTCCTTGCTGTAGTGGAGGAATTTTGGAAAGCCACAAGCTGGGAAGAGTCATTCCTACCTGGGCTTTGGTGTTTTCACATTCTCCAGTCTCTGAATCACCAGCTCCACCATCTCATTCTTTGTGCTCTGCAAGCTGTCATGTTTGCCAATGATTCCATTCAGTTCCTCATACCAAAGAGAGAGAAAACGCCATGAAAACAAATGCCAGAGTGAGGAGATGAGTCAATAATTAAACCTACTACATGATTCTGGGGTCACAGTCCCGGATCTTGAGCTCTAAGGACAAACCTTTGTCACTGGGGAATATAAATGACTCATTTACACAGTAACAGCTCTGTGTGTGAAGACGTTAACAGAGGATGTGACACACGTAGGGAACATGCAGCAGGTAGCTCAGGAAGCAGACCCTTAAAAAGCCTATTCAACCCAAATTCAGGAATCTGAGGAAGCAGAGCCCTTAGAAGTGAGAATAACTGCTTTTTGTGAGTGTCTGTCATGACTCACCTTGCTGTGGTACTCTGCATCCACCTGGCTTCTGGCAATGGTGTCATATTGAGCTTTGACATCATTGGTGATGTCATCTGTGTCCAGGCTTCAGCTCTTGTCCATTTACACACTATAGAGGTGTCCTAAATGGATGCTTGGGGCTGAGGAATTCCCTGGGGGCAGCAGCAGGAGTATTGCTTGTCTGCACTGGAGGTGTTTTCCCTTCGGATCTCCATGGTGTGGAGGCAAGGAGATGTGGTGTGCTCCCAGTGGGGTAAATGTAAGATGATTCTACTGAAGTTAAGGTTCAAATGATGTAAAAATGGGACATTAGAGAATCAGCTTCTCTGCATGTAACAGCAAAGCTTGATCATCTTTGCAAGAATACTCCTGGAGCATGAAAATACCTTCTTGCCCCCACTGAAGGCTCTTTTTTTTTTATGCTTATGGTGGTGCAAAATGTCCTCCTAAAGCTCAAACAGGTCCTCTCTGCAAAGTCAGGCTGCAGGTTTTGGCTGCTGTTGCTGGTGAGTGGTTTGGCAAATGCATTCCCTGTCTCAGATGTGCTGCACTGCAGCTTGTTACAGCTCTGCACTGGGCATCACTTGCCTTGTCAATGAAGAGTGCAATTTGTTATTGAGGGTCTTGATCTGCTCCTTTTTCTCGTGCTTGCCAGAGTAAAGGCTTGGGTCCATCTCCAGCTGGAGAAGCTGGGGCAGATGCTCATCGACTGTGACCTTGGCAATGGGTCCAGACCCCAGGGCTCCACTGACTCTGCAGCCAAAGCCAGATCCACCATAGCCCAACTCTGCACTTGAGGGGCTGCAGTTGTACCACAGCTTGGTATGCTAGCTTGGGCTTGCAGCCTGCAGTGCCACCAAGGCTTCTGCTGCCAAAGCATCACAGCCTGGGGTACCTCACACCACCACCTCCCCACAATGCTGACAGTGTCTCTCTTCGGATCACGACAGAGCCAGAGATGAGACTCCACATGCTCCTAGCTCTGGAGCACATGTGGTTGGATTGGCAAGATGTGGAGACCAGCTCGAAGGGGAGCGAAGGCAAAGGGAGAAGCTGAAATGATCTAGAGGATCTTAAGGTCCTTTCCAACCCAAACCATTCTGTGAAAGCAGGAGGCAACACATATGCATTAACCCAGCCAGAAACCATCTGCAGGGAGAGCTTTCACCTTCTTATGTCCCAGGAAAACAGGCTTTAGCTGCACAACCAGCCCCAAAGTCTGTTTTCTGAAGATGTTTATGAGCGTAGGTTGTTTGGTAATACCCCACTCGCCTCTTCCACTGAACAGTGATCTGAGCTGCTTTTAAACACACACCTATTGAGTTATGGGCTGCATTTCTATTGTGAGTGGGAGGGAATCCCTGGCCCCATAAAAACTGCATTTGCAAACCTCCCTTTTTTATAGGAAGCATGAAAGAGAGAAGCAGATCAATCTTTTGATGTTTGTGGGGCACTGGGACCGTTGCTTTGTTTTACATGTGGGAAAAGAAGAATCCGAGTTAAACTCTTAGGGGTATTTTAGGGATTCAAACACTGGGGCTGGTTTGGTTTGACACGATGCTGGCCTTTAGCCAGACTTGCTCTTTTTGTTAGCTGAATAATTCATTCTCTTCTTTCTTTCTTTGACCTCTGTAATTTTGGTTGCCTCAAAACCAATCTTTTCACTCCCTAAGGACTAGAGGTGGACCTGTGCAAGCAGATTTCTTGGTGCTAGGGCTTTGCTGGCCTGTAACTACAAGCAGAAAACAGGTACAACACATAGAGACATGAGAGCAGGGTAAAGCAGGGAAAGATTTTCCAGCTCAGACCTTTGCACTAGGCAGGAAAAAAACCAAAAGCAGAGATCGAATAGATGGAGGTTCTCAAACTACCTTTGTGCTTCTGTCCTCCACTGAATGCCCTGAAGAGCAAGTCTGTTGTTTTCTGGAGTTTTTTTGGGGAGTATGACTGCCACCACTCAGATCCATTAACACCCTTTATCTTACTGCTTGCAGAAGTGTCCTCCATGGGGAATAACTTACAGAAGAAGTGGGCTTGTTCATTCCTTTCTTGCTTAGCAAATCCCTAGGAATGTAAATTTGGATTTTATCAGTATTTATCTTTCAGCAAAGGAGAGGGGGGTTCAGAGACACCTAAATACAGGAAAGATGGATAAGTCTTTCCTAGAAAACAAACCAGGTGAAAATGGAAGTGAAGGGGCTGTGTGCTGTGGGTGGGAACCTTCTTAATGCTTTTCCCTCTAGTGGGGTGACACCAAGGGCTTAGCCCTGGAAATCTCAGCCTTTTCTAAAGGTGCATTTGCTTTAGTGTGATTTTTCTTGGCATTTGCCATGGCCTGAGAACATGTTCTGCTCCATGAAGAGCATCAGAGAGAAGCTCATACATGCAAGCCTGAGAGCTGGCCTGCCTCATTTAGCCACACAAGGTTTCAGGTAAAGCCATGTGGGAGTTGTATGTGCTAAAGCACTTTTTGGGACTGAGCCTAAAAGGAGTTTAGCATCTTTCATGTTTGGGCCCTGGATGCTGGAGAGCAGCTGCTCCATGTGAGAGTTGGCATCTCCCGTGGAATGGAAGAAGTCATGTTGGCTTCTCTTCTCACTTTCTCTCTTGGGTTTTTAATTACAGACCTGAGCAGAGTCCAGCATGTCTGAGCCAGCCCAGCTTTGACCAGCTGACCCAACAGAAACCTCAACTCTGGAGCATCTCACTGCCCTGGGATCACATCCATGTTGAGCACTTGGTCTGATGGCTCTGTTGGCTGCTCCAGGGAGGGGATGGAGAGAAATCCCTCCTGTTTTCCTTGCCCAAGCTGCAGATCTGGAACGAGCCTTTCCAGAAGTTTAGCTCTGATGTGTGGGATCCACCTTTCCTGACTTTCAAACACCTTTTGGAGTGCTCCTGCAATGCAAACAACTCCAGCCAACTGCCTAGAGCACTTTCAGTCCCAGGGGGAGGTGCTACTGGGAAACCAATCATCTGACCCAAAATAGTCTGTTTCTGTCTTTTGGCTCCAATGTAGGCGTTTATGGCCAGGTGAAACCAGCCCCACCTTCTGGTCTTGCTCTGTTGGCTGTGCAGGAAGACCTCCCCAGGTGCTTGGGTATTGGTGCTCTGTGATCTCTTTGTCTCCAATATTCCTCCTCTTCTCTGGGACTCAGATGGAGGAGGAGATGGGAGGCTCTGAGTGACAGCGAGTGCCTATGGCAAATCTTCTAAACCTTGTTCTAAAATTACACTTTGAGGTGTGTTTGGCACAAAAGCCCACATGGCTCATGGTAAGTTTGACTGCAGTTTATTGAAGAAAAGATCATAAAACTCACACAGTTCAACAGGAGCAGAAGATGAGAGGAAATGAGCTGGTTACATTTTTGGCACATAATTGTCCAACCCTCCTCTTTGCCTCCTTCTTCTCCTCTCATAAAAAGAAAAAGGCAAGAACAAAGATGTTAAACCAGGTTATGTAAAATTTATACTGTTCCTCCTTTTGTTTTTCCTGTATTTTTAACTCCATCTCTAGTTTAAGCTCACTCTGGCAGGTGGAAAGTGAAAAGATGGTTTGATGCTGAGGCAAGGTCTAACAACCTGTAGGTTACATGGTTTTTTGGCTTAAGCGGTATGTACTGGGTAGGTGAGGAATTAGACGCTACAGAGAGCCAAGCCCTTGTATGGAAATGAAGGCTGCATTTTTGGATGTAGGTAGAGCTGGAGAGCCCTGGAGTGAAACAACAACAATGCAGGAGGAACTGGGAAACAGCAACTTTCTCTATGTTGAAAGATGCTCCATTTTCAATTCCTCAAGCCTTTGGGGTGAGCAAGCCCAGCAGTGGGAACAGGGCTGGTTAGGAGGGAGCACAAGAGGCTGTCTTGGTCTCAGCACGCCTCCTGGCTTCCACTATAAGGGGGTGAAGGGACACACTCTGCTTTCATGTACAATGATGTAAATAGAAGTGCTTCATCTCCTCTGGATTTGCACCAGGGCACTGGAGCCCTGGGAAGCTGTCAGCTGAGCTGTAACCATGGCACCCATTAATGGGAGGGATGATTACCTGTTGACAGGCACCTTCTGGTCAGCTGCGTGAGGCTTTGTGCAGAGGAATTAGTTGGACTTGGAGGGGCCTCTCTCCTGAGCTAATAAGCAGAGCTGGGAATATGTTTTCCTCTAATGGGAAAGTGATAAGCATGGCTCTGTGGATGGTGTTAACAGGCTTTGTCCTGGCAGCAGGAGGTGGTGCTCAACCCTGTCTGTTCCAGGTAAGCTGGGTGCTGCCGTGATTTAGCTTCAGTGGTTCTTCCTGGTGGTGCTTGTGGATACAAACCTCGTGCTTGAGCTGCTTCCTGCACCAGAGCTGGATGCCCCAGCCAGGCAGCTCCCACTACAGCCAGCACCGCTCTCCCCCATGCTGAGCCTGTTGCTGAAGCCTGTCTCCAGCCCCAGCATGTTCTCACCTCCACAGCTGCTCCCAGATGAGAACATGGCTGTGGTTGGAAACCATGGGCAGAGGGTTAGCTGGTTTGGAATAGTATGAAGGAATTTCACACATTCCTGGTTTTTCTTGGACAGGCCACCACTGCCTGTACTCTGTGGCTTTTCTTCCTATCCTGCAGCAGTCCTGGCCTTGGACATCTGAGTCTCCCAGGGGCAATCTCAATGTACAAAACCTTTCAGGTTCAGAGCTGGTCAGAGAAAAAAAGCTCTTTGATGTCCCCAGATTGGTGCAAACTTCCAATACTCCATTTTTTGCTGGTAACTCCTAGCTGCATAGCTCATTTTCATTGCGTTATCCTCAGTTCCAGGTACATTTAAGGAATAACTCAATGAATGCTCAATCAGTTGCTTATGAGCCAGTTTACTTACAAATATTCATTGCCCCAGTGCCTTCTCCAGCCAGTCTGGAAGTAAGAGAAGACACAGAAGTAAGGGCTTGTTATTTAGGACAATTTCAAGCATCAGTTTTGTAACAGGGACATTGGATAATAGAATGGTCTGGGGTGTTAAGGTCTGATGATGAGCATCCCGTAAGAACTGAAATAACACCTGTAACTGCTCAAGGCCAGGTCGGACAGAGACTTGGTCTAGTGTGTGGTGTCCCTGCCCATGGCAGGGGAGTTGGAACTAGATGATCTTAAGGTCCTATCCAACCCAAACCATTCTAACTGCATAGGAAAGGGGTGTGTTTTCACTGCAGGTTTGTGTGGCTCTTCCCTCTCCTGTTGCAAGGCAAATGTGAAAACATCGGTGGCTTTGGGCATTATTTGGTTTGCAATGGGGGAACCACCAACCTGCTCTCCTCTCCCTCCAGCAGCTTCCTGTAGGCTGTGATCTCGATGTCCAGGGCCAGCTTGACATTCATGAGCTCCTGGTACTTGTGGAGCTGCTGGGCCAGGTCTGCCTTGGCTTTCTGCAGAGCGTCTTCCAGCTTGGCCAGTTTTGCCCTGGCATCCTTGATGGCCACCTCCCTGTGCTGCTCAGCATCTGCAGTGGCCGTCTGCAAACTGGTGTGCTGCAAGAAGTGGAAATAGGTCTGGTGACTGCCCATTGGGTTTGGACCCCAGCTTCCAGCCATGGAAACTATGGAGATGGAGGTGCCCCCGTGTCTGGAGGGGTCCTGTGCACTATGACCATACCTGTTTCTTTACACTATCAATTTCTGAGTGGAGCTGCTGGATTATGTGGTTCATCTCTGAGATCTCCCTCTTGGTGTTGTGGAGCTCATCGCTGTGACGGCCAGGTGTGAGCTGCTGCAGCTCCTCATACCGAGATGAGAATGGAGATTAGACACCAGGGCACAGTCAGATCTGGACAGGAGCTTGAACTCACTGATAGAGATTGACCCTGCTCTTATTCTCTCTTCACTGGGTCTTCTGTTTCTTTCTGTGCTCAATCCAAGTTCTTCCTCATCAACTGTAGCATGTTTCCTTCCTCCTCCTATCTCATGATGCTCCTCTGTCTCTCATTGTCAAATTGTCATTCAAGAAACTATACAAAATCCTATCCAAACTGACTTGATTTTACACCCTAGTCCCCTGTTATCTCTGTTCATGCTCCTGAGTATAAAATAGCCCTTGGGAAATGCTAAACAAAACTTTTCCAGCTTACTTGGTTGGTTTTCACATCCTCACCTTGCTCTGGTACCAGGGCTCAGCCTCTGCCTGGCTCCAGTTGGCAATGTCCTCATACGGTGCTTCGACCTCTGCAGTGATACTGTTCAGGTCCACATTTCTGTTGTTGTCCATGGACACGACCACAGAGGTGTTGGAGATCTGCAACTGCATCTGAGACAGCCCCTGTAAATCAAACAAATTCATTCTTGGTCCCAAAGTTTTCATGGTTGTGGGTGTCCTGGAGATAATGTGTGGTGGAAGGATGAGAATGGGGAGGAACTGCAGCTCCAAACAGCTCTCTCAGGCTGGTTCTATCCTGTTGGTACCAGGAAAATGGGGAAATAGAACTGTGAAATTTGGGAAGTTCTTGCTGCTTCGTAGAGGGCTCGCAGGAAGTTAATCTCATCTGTCAGTGCAGCCACCTTGGTTCCCAGTCCCACCTTGTTCATGTAGGCAGCATCTGCATCCTGGAACCACATCAACAGAGGCAGAGAACCAGACCTTGCCTATCTGCATCCTTGTACAAAGACCAGTTGTCATTTAACATGAACCTTTGGAGAAAAACCAGAATATAAGAGTTTATTGCACCCAGTGCCTTTGAACAGAGCCAACAGTGAACTGGTTTCTTCCCTCCACCTTTTTTTGGGGGAGGGATGATGTCCATAGATGTAAGCAGTTTTTGACAAGTCAGAAGCCGCTGAATTTCCTGACTTTTTTGAGAGTGCACAGAAAGATGTGTTGGACAATGCTTGAAATGGTGGAAGTTTCTTATTGTGTCTCCTGAAGGTAGAACCAGGGGTCTGTGGCAGAGCATCTAGTATGGATGACCCAGCTCTGATCTGGAACCTGGGGGATGAGGGAACCTGAATTTTGGATGAGGGTCCTGAAACAAGAATGATCTATGGGCAAGGACTGGCACCAGCACAACTGGGTGTTTCTGCTTCAAGGAGGGATGACTACACTTTTGCTAAGTGCTTTGCCCAGCTTGGCACTGCTGGATAAAAAGGGTTATTTGCATTCAAATGTATTTTGCCTTTAAAAAGTGTGTCTCTTCTTTGTTGTTGGTGCCTCACCTTCTTGAGCAAAACAAAGTCATTCTCTGCAGTCGTGTGCTTGTTGATCTCCTCTTTGTACCTGTTGGGAAGGGGAGATGAGCATCCCTTTACAGCTTCCATGCTGCAACCCACCTGGTCCCCCATGGGCGTGTGGAAATCCCTCCTCCATGCATACATTTTGGGTTGTGTTTGGGGAGACTAAAGAGTCTGTTCCCATGGGCATTTACCACTGATGCACAGATCTTTGGAGGAAACAACAAAACCAGCTACTTAAGGATGATGTATCCTTGCTATGTCAGTGCACATGTTACACGTAGCATTATGAGATATTCGTATCTCACTGACTGTGATAGAAAGACAGCAGCCTTGGGCTAGATGGTGGGAGGAGGCCATCTAGAGAAGCTGCAGGCCTTCATTAAAGGCACGTTTTACCCTCCCAAAAGTTCTTGCTATGAATGGGAGCTTTGTCCTCTCCCGCTTTTCCCAGGCCGGGAGGGCTGGGTGGAGCCATGGCTGAGCTCATCTCCACCACACCTTGGTTAGTCAGAAAAGCTGGGATCTCTGACGCCAGCTTCCAAAAGCGGTGGCTTCAGGAGGGCTGGGGGTGTCCAGGGAGGAGGGTGGCCTGAGCAAGGAGAACCAAAGTCTGGATCATCAGCAGTGCACAGTCCTGCTCTTGGGAAAGGATAAAACCCAGCAATAGCCACTCAGATGAAATGGGTAAATGGGGGAGATGATAAAAGACAGGGGCTCAAAGGAAGGAGTCCATGCAGCTAATGAAACATTCGCCCTTCATGACCATTTCATGGGGGAAGATTTCTTCACATCAGGAATATCCAACCCTTAAAATCATTTCCATTAAGTAAAGTCCTAGCCTGTATTTAGATCTCTAATCTCTTAGGCACATAGAAGAGGAAAACTCACTTGGCATATGCCTCATTTCTAATTATCATATAGGTTATTATTTGACTCAGAAGAGCAAAGCATGAGAAAAATACTTCAGGATCCACAAAATTTTAAGTAAATAAAGGTAAGAAGAACAAATTCCTAGGAGATGGGGACAGAAGCAGTGACATCATTTTAGTAGGCATAGGCATTGTTGCCACAATGTGAGTTGATGGTACCTGCCCACTAGTGTCTGTGATGTAATTGAGCTTTTAGCCAAAGATTCCCTGATCTGGAGCCAGAACTTTGACAGATGCAGGCAGAATATTAAAGTCTGAACCTCTTTTATGACGTGGCCTTTGGTTGTCAAAGGATTTCTTGTCTGAAGTCAAGGTGCACCCTAGGGTTTCTTGTCAGCTGAGCCATCTCTGTTGCTGCTTTGCTGCTCCAGACTGTGCCAAAGTTAGAAATGGCTTTTCAACGTGATGAGAAGAACACTCTCTGACCCAGGTAACTGATAGCAGTGTTGTGCTTCCAGCTGGGATTCATCTCAAGTCAGCTACCTGGAACTTGACTATTTTGGCTAAGCTCTCTTCTTTGGTGTTTCTTCTGTGGCTGATGGAGAAAGACATTTATCTCTGGAATGTCATTTGTCTCATCCTAGAATGAATTGAGGAAGTCCAGAAGGCTGACTTGTAGAATCACAGAATGGTTTGGGTGGGAAGGGACCTTAAAGCTCCTCCAGCTCCAACCCCCTGCCATGGGCAGGGACACCTTCCACTAGAGCAGGTTGCTCCAAGACCCCGTGTCCAACCTGGCCTTGAACACTGCCAGGGATGGGGCAGCCACAGCTTGTCTGGGCACCCTGTGCCAGTGCCTCAGCACCCTCACAGGGAAGAACTTCTTCTGTATCTCCAACCTGAACTTCCCCTGTTTCAGTTTGAACCCATCACCCCTTGTCCTATCGCCGCAGTCCCTGATGAAGGTCCCCCTGCAGCATCCTTGTAGCCCCCTTTCACACCCTTGTAACAGACCCTGAGGTCTTACCTTTGCCAGTCTGACATGGGACAGATTTTTGTTTCTCTGTTAAACATTTCTGAAGGCACAGAGAACTGTCAGACAGCTCAAGGCAGATTGTGGATGATGATTTCACTTTCCCAAGGCAGTTGTTCCTGTTCCAATGCTACTCTGGGGCTAGAGGCCCTGTTGTAAAGGTGGCAGAAATTGCCACACATGAGCTCCCAAGAAAGGGAGAGCAGAGGGATTTGGCAGAATGCATGTGTCCTTCTTTTGAATTGAAACCTGCACCGAGCTCTCCTCTCTGGTTTTTCTGGTTCTGAACTGACAATTTAAGCTCTTTACTTATTTAAAGCCACTGAGCAGTGCACCCCTTGTGGGCATGGTAGCAGACATGAACACTTGAGAGAAGTTTTTGCAAAGTGCAAAGAGTGGATGAGAGAGGGAAAACCTCCTCCCAACAGCCTCAAGAGTTCAGGAGCTGAGCTAAAATCCAAGATTTCAGTTGCTTTCAGTGGGGTGGAAGCGAACTCCTTCAGAAGTGATAAAACTATCTAATATATTGATATTAAGGATGTTATAATAATTAAATTAAATCAAAACAAACAAACAAACAAACAAAAAAACCCCAAACAAAAGCACACACTTAAATTTAATCATTCTTTTTAGACAATTCTTCTTTCCTGGAAAGGGACCCACACCAGTAAGTAATGTGCCTGTTCAGAGTGCTCAATAGCATTGTTAAGATCCAGGTTTCATCCTGGTCTGTATTAAAATGACTACACAGGAGCTGCGACGAGTGAAGAAGTGGAGGTTTCTTCCTCTCTGTGTGCTGCTTACCTGCTCTTGAAGTCTTCAACAGCATCCTGCATAGTCTCCAGTGCTGAGCTGCAGCCTATACCCTCCCAGAGCCTTGAGCTGTCTCCTTATGTTGCTGATGTATGCATCAAACGTGGGTTCAAGGTTGTTTTTCACAACTTTTTGGTCTTGCAGGAGGTTCTATTTGATCTCCAGAACTTTATTTTGTTGCTCCAGGAATCGCACCTGAAATCCATCAGAACAATTTAAATCATTTGCGATCATTGACTCTAAGCCCGCCTCAGTTTCATGAGATGGGGGCTTAAGTGTGTGTGGGGTTGCTTTTCTTTTCTATAATTTAAAGTGGGCTTTAGATGGACACATCAGCAAAAGATCATCAGAAGGAAGATTTGGAAACCAGGACCAATAGTCAATTGCAAAGAAACACAGAAAACTAATTTGTCAGAGAGCTCTGACACTATGAGCTGTGTAGACAGTCTGGATATGGAGGTAACAAGCTATGCATTAAGGGTTTGGGAGTAAATTGAGAGTAATCCTGATCTCGCTCTACAGGCAATAACAAACAAGCCAGGCTGGATGAAGTGGAAGGTGTCTTACCTTGTCAATGAAGGAGGCAAACTTCTTGTTGAGAGATTTGATTTGGTCCTTCTCCTCCTGCTGCCTTCTCTGCATATTGGGGTCAATCTCCAAGTTAAGAGGTAGCAAGAGGTGTTGGTTGACCATGACCCCTTGAATACCTCCAGGGCCACATCCTCCTCCGAACCCAAACACAGCTCCACCAACTCCATACGCCAACCCACCATGACCTGACCCATAACTGATCCAGCAGAACAATGCTCTCTACTCATAGAAATCTTCTTGCTTGCCTCTAGATTACGAAGGCTCCTCCTACCAAAACTGCTGCTGATCCATCCCACACCTCCACCCACTGTTGTGGGACATGGACATGGAGCTGAAGCTGCTTCAGTTAACAGGTGTAGCAGCAGAAGCAGCACTGAAACCCCCAGTGAGTCCTCCTGACCTCATGCCAACTGATGTTTGTGCAATTGCTTGCCGGTGGCAAGAACAGAGGACAACGAGGTGAGATGGTGGATGAACAGAAGGCTTTGGGAGTTTGGATCAGGACTCCCCTCTGCCTTTTATCCTTTTGGAGAGCTGGGCTTGTCCACAGAGGACCGCAGCTCCGTTGGCTGAGCTCATTGGTTTGGTATGCTGGCATGTGGCCACCTTCCCCAGCCCGTTAATCACTAAGTCACTAATGCAATGGGCGGGCAACCTTCAGGCTCATAAATGTAACCAGGTTTTCTAGCCTGTATTTTTCAAAGCAGGGATTATTGGTGGGGGGAAAGAATATTTACGTCCAGAAGTTCTTCCATTTGGGCTTGTTTTTAACTTGGTTAATGGTGTCAGTGCCCATTTAATTTAAAGTTGATGTTGCCACAAGAGGGAATCTAGAGATGTTGGAAGTGCCAGTCTGATGTGCTTTGCTCCCTGGTTACCAGCTGTCTTGGGGTAGAAGCAACCTGTCCTGATGTAGCCAAGAAGTTAGATGTCTTGGTCTACACTCCTCATCTTTGCAGGCAACTCTTCATCTGTACTGAGGTACTTCTGGTAGAGGTGATCATTTGCGATGTACCTGGGTACCTGCGCCTTTCTGTTGGCTGCAAAAGGAGCCTGGATGCTTTGCTTTGCTGAAATGCTAAATGATGAGATAGCTAAAAGTACATGGTCCCCCAGAGGAAAAGCAGCCTGACTTGTAGAAGTCCAGGTCATCAGGTGGTGGTTTGATGTGTTTAAATAATAACCAAATACGAGTTCTACTGCTGTCAGTGGGAATAGGGTCTAGAGATGCCAGCGAAAGATGGGCAGGTATTGAATAGGACGAGCCATTTCCTGTCCAGTAGTGTGTTGTTGTGCTTAGATCTAGAGGATCTAGAATCCTAAATCTGGTGTTTATTGAATCACCTTCTCTTTAGGTTAGGAGTAAGCATGCCCCTGATGAGTGTCACATTTACCTGTGGTGTGTAGGTCCCTCGGCATGGTTGTGGCAGAGACTGAACCAGCACAATCTGCTGGGGTGATCTCACCACCTTCAGTTTTCATTGTTTTCTTAAGATTTGGTTTGGGTCTTGTGGTACTCTTCTGGAGATCAGAGAAGGGAACTAAACCTTTATTCCCTCAAGGTCTTTAACTGTCTCACAGCCTATGGCTGCGGACATTATTCTTCCCAAAGAGGGTGACTTTGGTGGTTTAATGGGCCTTTTTGATTTCTAATTATGGTAATGGCAGTGAGGGCATTTTATTACCCCCTGCAGCTGGTGCATGTACAGAACACTGTGAGCTGAAGTACTTGCCTTCTTGGGAAAACCTGGATTTATATCCCTGTGTGACTCATCACATAAAACCTTAAACAATTGCAAGGGTTTGGGCATGATCAAGGTGTCGTGAAAATGCTAAGAGGCCGTAATATAGAAATGAAGATAGAAGGATGTTTTCTCTAGTGCCTGCTAGGAGGAGTGGATATTTCCCCATTCTGTGGAAGATACTGATGCTAAAACACTTCGCTCACACACATGGGAATGGAATGTCCACCTGCTCTATTCCTGTTGGATATAAGAGGTGTCCATGGAGTTGCAGTAGAAGGAAAGGTCTCAACTCTTGTATGACTTCTGTTTGCCTTCA
Organism: Nestor notabilis; assembly: GCF_000696875.1. Lineage (NCBI taxonomy): Eukaryota > Metazoa > Chordata > Aves > Psittaciformes > Psittacidae > Nestor > Nestor notabilis. Next base: position 81,733 of record NW_009932247.1, on the reverse strand, counting down.
ATTCTACTCTATGTGAACCATGCTTTTCTCCAAGGGCCTACAAAGTAATTGGAATTGAAAGACATATGCAACATTTAATTCCATCTGCCTTTAATTAGACAAACACTGGGAAATGAGGATTTCAGAGGGTCTAAGAACAAACAGGAGCATGATGTGTTTTATAAATAAGGACAATTTCACTTCCAAATCTTTTCAGGCAACAGGGTAAGGATTGCACACAAGATGAGAGGAAACCTGGCACACACTAGCTAACAGTGCTCATCTCTGGCTTTAGTAGCATCTCTTGGTTGAAGAGGTGGTGGAGATGTACTTAGTGCTGGAACTGCTTCCACCAACCCGGCATGACCCATCTGCACCTTGTCTGCTTCCAGAGCTGAAGCCCATTCCTCCAGCGCAGATCCCACCTCCAACACCACCACTGCTGCCTCCGAAGCTGAGACAGTTTCCACTTCCATATCCTGTTCCTGTGGTGGTTCTGGTCACAGCTGCAAGAGGAAAACACCCTCTTTAGAGGCGTCCACAAGCAGTGCGCTCTGAGTGGCAGGGACGTGAATGTAAAAGTTACCAAACTATCTTCAGAAGCTACTTACAGATATTCACTGTGCCAGCACCTTCTCCAGAGAGCCTGTTAGGGAACAAAATGAGCCAGTGAGAATTCATGGGGAACCCATGAACAGGAGCTGGTTGAAAAAGGCAGGATTTCCTTGGAGTATTTTTGGTGGAAGATGCAAAGTTAGCATCTTCCCAAACAGCTCATCTTCATGGGCAATGGCTTGCCTTTGAACAGGTTTCAGGTCTTGTGAATGCGGGAGTCTAAACCCGGCAAGGGTCTGCAACTCCACTGCACCCCTGGAAAATGGGATATCAAGTTGCCCTCACCTGCACTCTTCTCCCTCCAGCAGCTTCCTGTAGGTTGCAATCTCAATGTCCAGGGCCAGCTTGACATTCATGAGCTCCTGGTACTCCCGGAGCTGCCGGGCCAGGTCTGTCTTGGCCTTCTGCAGAGCTGTCTCCAGCTCCTCCAGCTTTGCCCTGGCATCCTTGAGGGCCAGCTCCCCACGCTGCTCAGCATCTGCAATGGCCATCTGCAAACTGGTGCACTGTGGAGGAGAAATGGTGGAAATGGGGGTTGTGTTCCTTACTTAGAGCATAGACCAGTTCCTCGTACCCTGAGGTCATGATACTTAATCTACAAGCAGAAGCCTTTGGGTAAACATCTATAGGTGTGATCTTAATCACTGAATTGATCCATGTTCTGAACGAGGTCACAGCCTGCATTTAAGCTAATTCCACACATCTTAACATCTCCTTTAGTAATATTGCATTAAGTTACTCTTACAGATGTTATTGCACTGAGATACTCATTCCTGATCCAGCAGAACTCACTGAGATGCATTTATTTTTGTTCCCTGGAGTTGGCTGGGCAACCAACACGTTAAACCACAGCAGCAGTTAAGCCTTAGCCATTCACACTGCCTTTTACCTGCTTCTTCACACTTTCAATTTCAGACCTCAGCCTCTGGACGTGGCGGTTGAGCTCGGAGATCTCCTGCTTGGTGTTGCGGAGGTCATCCCCATGCCTGCCTGCTGTAGCCTGCAGCTCTTCATACTGTCAGAGAAAGAACAGTCAGTCAAGGTAAAATACATTGGTTTTAGAGTCAACCACCATGTGGTTATGTGGGTGTCTGCACTCAGCAGCATGCAAACACACGTGATTGTGTTCTCAATCCCGAACTGGTACTTCCAGACTTTATAGGATTATTAAATCTGAAGGCATCCTGTGTTATAAAAATCAAGGAGGGACCCACCTCCCTCCCTGTGGGGATTTGGGAGAGGGAGTGTGGGTTTCCCATTGCTGAAGCCTTCCTGAGCACTCACCCTGGATTGGTACCAGGACTCAGCTTCTGCCCGGCTCCGGTTGGCAATGTCCTCGTACTGCGCTTTGACCTCTGCGATGATGCTGTCCATGTCCAGGCTGCGGTTGTTGTCCATGGTCAGGATGACAGAGGTGTCAGAGATCTGTGACTGCATCTGGGACAGCTCCTGCAAAAGCAGCGGGTATTTTGGTGAGTTACAGGTATGAGACACGAATGTTGCTCAGAGGGAGGAAACTCCCAAAGTCAGAGGGTAGATCTGGGTGGACAAAGATTTTTCCAAGGCAGTTTCAGGCAGGGCTAAGGCAGCAGGAGAAATGGAAAAATCATTGAATTATTTAGTGCAACAGAGTGGAAAATAATCAGTCCTGAGCTGCTGAAGGGGGAAAGGAAGGCCAGGGCACTGGAAACTGGGAGAAGGATGTAAATGCTGCTGCTTACGGCTTCATAGAGGGCTCTGAGGAAATCTATCTCCTCCATAAGGGACTCCAGCCTGGCTTGCAGCTCTGTCTTGTTCATGTAGGCAGTGTCCACTTCCTAGAAGAGGAAACACATCACAGGGATGATGTGGGTTTAGGAGAAGCAGAGGAAAAGCTGGAATACATGTATCTATACTGGTGCAAGGCTGGGAGGCACAACGTGCCTGCACCCACCTTCTTCAGGATCACAAATTCGTTCTCTGCCACTGTGCGCTTGTCGACCTCCTCTTCATACCTGCAGGATGGAAAGGGAGGGTTGGTCTGGACTTGTACAGTTTTGTTCCTTGGTCTCTTAGCCCTAAGATTTTCTGCCTGTGACTCAGCTAGGGGAAGTGAGGCTGAATATCAAATCATAGAACAGTTAGGGTTGGAAAGGACCTTAAGATCATCTAGTTCCAACCCCCCTGCCATGAGCAGGGACACCACACACTAAACTATGTCGCCCAAGGCTCTGTCCAGCCAGGCCTTGAACACGGCCAGGGTTGGAGCATTCACAACTTCCTTGGGCAACCTATTCCAGTGCCTCACCACCCTCACTGTAAAGAACTTCTTCCTTATATCTAATCTAAACTTCCCCTGTTTAAGTTTAAACCCATTACCCCTTGTCGTATCACTACAGTCCCTAAAAAAGAGTCCCTCCCCAACATCCTTATAGGCCCCCTTCAGATATTGGAAGGCTGCTATGAGGTCTCCATGCAGTCTTCTCTTCACCAGGCTGAAAAGCCCCAACTTTCTCAGCCTGTCTTGATACAGGAGGTGCTCCAGTCCTCTTATCATCCTCATGGCCCTCCTCTGGACTTGCTCCAACAGCTCCATGTCCTTTTTATGTTGAGGACACCAGAACTGTACTGTATCAGACATAAATATGTCTGATACTAAACTTGACCTGGGCCTTACTCAGAAGATCATAGCAGAACAAAGGCCTTCTTCCCTTGTTCGATTGCACAGATGCAACAGTGAGCTGGTGTTTGTCACAGCCCACCCTGCTCCCCAGGCAGACCATGAATGGACTTACTTGTTCTTGAAGTCCTCAGCAAGGTTTTGCACCTTGTTCAGCTCCCCTCCCAAGTTCTCCTTGTCGGTCAGCAACCTGTTCAGCTGGCTCCTGAGGTTGTTGATGTAGGTCTCAAAGAGGGGCTCAATGTTGTTTCTGACTGTTTTGTTCCCCTGTTCTTGCAGAAGGACCCATTTGGTCTCCAGGACCTTGTTTTGTTGCTCAAGGAATCGGACCTGGATAGAGAAAGGAGATGTTTCACAAACAGTGATTTTAAGATGCTTGCTGAAAGGTGAGGGCTCTCAGGCCTTGGGGAACAGCTGACAATTTAGACAGGCAAGGAAGCATTGCA